>NC_068363.1:63341196-63502883 GCF_020536995.1 Dreissena polymorpha
AAATAACATTGCTTATTTTGTATCGGTATATGCTAGATAATTAAACACACAAAAACAACATAATTGTCAATGTACTGTAAAAGCACATCAAATGAATCTTATTCATCAAAGTCACAATTCTATATAAATTGGTGTATGACATTTATCAGTCAGTGGTGCCATGTCTTCCGCAAATTAAATCAATGTTTATATTCACAAGAACTGTTTCTGTGTTGTCATCCCAAACCGCGATCGATGTTTTGCTGTTCGATTCGACGAAGCATTTATAGTTTCTTGCGTGCAAGTTGGTCATTGCACAAATGCCATCACCTGTGTGCGTGTTATGACTTTGTGATAGAGACATTACTGATTGCATGGACATTACAGCGCGTCGATTTATAATTTCCAAGGCATTGGGTAAAATGAATTCCAGGCTACTCTTTGAATTACACAAAGGTCTGCGTTCAAAATATTTGTTTGAAAATATATTTAATAATATTGCATAATTACATCATTTAGCGTTTAATGTTTCTCTCGAGTAGGATATTTTCTTTTAAGTTTGTATTACATGATTAAAAAAATGATGCGATTTTATTAAATCTATATTGTTAAATACTGATATAAGTTTGAGTTGTGTGTGAATACAAAACAAATCAAATTGTTCGTGAGCTTCTGTTGCTCCAAGACACAAGCATTTGATTACAAAAAAGTATGTTAAATGTTGGTATTTCGGCTGACAATAGCGTGACCCAAATATTCAGCCCGCATAAGGAAATTAGACATAATTTGTGTAGAATACAACCGTAATTGTTCACTTTATTTTTTAATTCTTCCGTGAAAGTCACATGATAGCATAAATAACGAAAATAAACGTCTCATTTAAAATGTTGATAAATAAAACAAAATATTGCAAACAAATAATACGTTTTTAAGATTAATGTGAAGATAGGAAGCTTGGTCATAAGGTTTCAAGAATTAATAACGCATAAACTGGGACACACTAGTACCGACACTTGCAGTCAATGAGGGTAGGTATCGTTAGGGAATAATGAATCTTGATCTATAAATCCCAGCTTTGAATTATATAGAAAAAAATGTGTCCCAAGGCAAGTAAATATTTATGGTTGTACAAACAAATCAGCGTAACATATATACTGTTTATTTGGACATCTCATAAGAGGGATAATAATTTATATTAGTTAGTGCACAGTGTGCACATGATTAGAATAATATTTATAAAGTTTTCATAGGACGATACAATCAACAACGTCCCTGTTATTACATTTTCATAGACGCATCTGATCATTTGGCAATATTAACGTGTTACCGGAAAGTGACTATCGTAATTTTTTTTTTGTATTCAGTGCAAGTGTTAAGATTATGTCTATGTTCAAATCCGTTATAGGTCAGAAAGTGATATGCTGATTATTTTTAGTAGTTCTACTTATCAAGACCTAGTTTCCGCCAATGACATACTAAATATATAAAGTCAAATTGAAGCAGATATGATAAATGTAAATAGTATTAATTAATCCGATTAACTTATTAACTAATTAATTACAATTTAATCGTGAGCTTAGCAACCATCGATAAACAAAATGTGCAACACTCGCGATATGCTGCAATATGTAAAACAAAGAGAATGGCCTAGTGTTCAAAGAGCTGCAAGTTTATCTTTTTGAATGGTTAGAATTTCAAAGAAAAGGCAATGCAATGCACTTTATCTATATCATGGTCACAATTTTCAAATGACATATCATGTATTTCGAAGTCTACCGTAATTAGGAATGAGGATTTACAAAATGGCCACATGTACGCACACTATACGGCACAGACATAACAAGCCATTTGAAATGTTTAATTAATGACAAGTCAGGAAAACGAGAATCGATATTAAAGATGCCTGTTCATCGGGTGTATAATTGACATCCCAACCCTTAGTTGAAAGCAAACATTATGAATTAATTAATAAACGCATTTTAAATCGCGTTTATTAAACACATAAATTTAAATATGCGTTTGGATATCGATTCATAAAAAAATATTTTCTATAAACAGCGTTATTTCTTTTGAATAAATATGTTCTTAATGTATTGTTAACTATTGCTTTATTTAAAAAAAAAACTTCAGTTTTTCTGTTTTAGGTTTAATATCAGAGAGTTCCGTTTAAGAAAAACAATACATTTTTCAGTGTTTGTAGATAACAAAATTAAATCACCAATTGTTTACAATTTGCAAAACAGCACAAACATATACATGGCTTTACAACCTGCAGTTTAATATAAACATTTAAAGAATTAATCGACGACTGAATACAATTCAAGTAAAACTACATTTTTGATTCAATATTTCGGAACCTTACATTATATATCTCGATTTTTAACCGATAGTTTTTGTCCTGTACCCTATTAATTGCTTACCTTGTATATCGTAGAGAAACAAGAATGATATGTTGTTTCCAATAGAGTTTCGTTGTGTGTAAATTCACTGGCAAACCACTTACTTACAATTTCATTATAGCATTTGTTAACGTACACATGAACAATGACAATTATAATTGTGTCGTGTGTTGCTTTATTAACGAGAACTTCTTTGTTAAGGGCAACGGAGAATTAAAGAACAGTCTTAAGGTAGCGCACCCCTCATGATTACCTGCGATTTTTTTACGATCATTGCCGATCTTCACTGATCGGTTATTTCCGAGAGATGCATTTTATTTTTTTCAAACTTCGAATTTTGATATATGTTTACGTAATTCCTTTAGAATAAATTATTTTCACAATAAATATTGACTTTGATCCAAATATCATTTGAAAAAAAATACGATTTCGCGATTTCTTCAAAGAGCGACGAGCCTTTTTACCTGTTTTCTTTTGGATATCTAATTTAAGTTTGCACCAAATGTGACGTTGTCATGGCCGAGTGGTAAAGGCGATTGACTATAAATCTTTTGGGATCTTCCCGCGCAGGTCGAATCCTGCCGACAACGCTACTTTTTGCGACGCGTTTTATTTCTTTTCTAACGTTATTTGATTTAATATAGCATATAATCTATGTTTATTGTTAAATATGTTGAAATTTTTATGCATTCTTCAATTTTTAAAATTAAAACAACCTTATGGCTTAATTGGGTGATTTACTTCTGAAAATACGAATGATGCATGTTGCAATTTTATTTTTATTTCAAAACGTAAACGGTAAATCTGTCTATTTCTTGGTATTTTTGTTTGTATATAGTGTTTCTATAAAAACTACGTTTAAATATAACTTAAATGATACTTATATGAATTTTATGACTTTTTGTTTTTAACCGACCCAATTTTTACTTGGCTAAAATCGCTTACATTTCATGGCGCTCTTCAATAGATAAAAATTTGTAAAACAAAATGTCTGTAAAAGAATACTTTGTTCATCTTGTTTAAACGTTAAACACCTTTGCTGCATCTGTACACACCAACTGATGCCTTTATTTGGAAATTTGAATGAATTATGGAACTTTTATATACCCCAGGGGTGAAAATAAACTGGACAAAAGCCGAGCGTGGGGGTGGTTTTGAAAAAATCGGTATATTTTTTTTTTAAAGCATGGAAAGCCTACCTTCAAATTTGCATGTTGTTCAGTGAAATGATGCTGATTAAGAAAATAATTAATTAGATTAGATTTGGATATGTGCCCATTAGGGGTGCGCTACCTTAAGAATATCGCCCTCTGAGGACTGTAACCCGATAGCAATTATTATATATGTGTTGATTTGAATTCGAATAGTGTTTCAGTATATATAGTTCATTAATTGAATGGCACTACATAATTCTCTTTCCAATGGTCGCTTTTATATATCAACATTATCCATTGAAGCACACTTCCGCATTCGAGAGCCTGAGGACAAATACATACAGAGACATTCGTACATTGATTGGTAGCGTTAATGTGTATAACATCCTCAAGACAGCAAGATCATACCAGTCAAAAATCATTTTACTTAATTACTTATAAACAACACTTAATAACAAAATACTAGATGACTTTCTTACATCACATTTAACACTCTAAAAATCAATCCACGATTACATACCACTACAAAGATACTGAAATCTGTCAGTCGAAGGCGGATATTTAGGGTGTTTGTCGCGTATGAAAGATAGTTGTAAGAAAGATGACGATATCCCCATAACTGTATTTATATAACATATATTGTGTAGCAAACAACAATTAAAGTTAAGTATTAACCAATGTCTCGCATTAAGCAAACAATACAATAATATACAACCGCAAAAAGTACAATTTCTATTGGTTTAAAACTGACAAAGAATTATGGTGCCAAAGCGCGTGTCTTTGTAACGAAACTTGTGTTCTTGTTTTTTCAAGTCGGTTACTACCGCCTGTCATCCTTATTTCGTACATATTTTTTTTTATTCTTAAGAAAAACAAATTGCACTATATTCTTTGGAACAAGCTTAATCGTAATATTTTGTTAATACATGTTTCAATAGTCAAGCTTTCAGTTTCAAACACGTGTTCCTATAGACGTTTTTTTTTATTGCACACACTGTTATCAATAAAAAAAATTGTTAACACAATATTTATTCAATTTAATTGAATGTAGCAAACTGATGATTATTCTTGCAATATGAATATTCGTTGAATAAATTATCTAGACTATTACAATAAACTTATAATCATTTTGTGCACATACTGTTTTATAGAAAAATATCAGTAAATCGTACGTATATCGTCAACTTTACAATTAATTTTGTCACATCTATAATAATGGTGTCACTTTTAAGAATTGCACTTGAAACACTGACATAATTTATAGTAAAAACCTTATCATACTATATGCGTATGATGACTCGACATTTTCACAATAGGAAAAAACGACATTTGGATTTAGAATAAGCTGCATTTTCCTTTTGGATTTAACACATGTATTCATCTACCTTCTAATAGCACTTATCGGTTTTTATCGGACCGCTCGCATTATCTCTTCTTCTTATGAATTGTTGCTGTTGTTTTCTTTAATAAACACACCGTATGTCAATTAAAAGCGAACACATTTTAACCATTTTTTTCAAAAATAATTGAATGTGTCCCATCACTTACACGCATCAAATATCGTTCAGAAAACATCGGGCAACGTCGGCTCCGTTTAATTGATGCGAATTTCCATCGCAAACTTGAGTTTGCAAATCACTCTCAATTGGATGGCGTCTAATAAAACGTCACGACACTATAATCTTTTGGATTGTTTAAAAATATCCAGGTTAATTATAACAACCTTTTCGTTGATGCTCGAAATACAATGTTTTGTTGGACTGTCATTTTTTGGAGCAGCTTCCGTCATTGTCGACAATTTATGCTGCATACTGCGGTTACCAATGTTCATGTTTCTATGTTTAACATTCTCTAATTGCGTATGAAGGCGACGGAATTCTTCCTGAAACTAAACAACAGGAAATCGGATAAAAGAACAGCTTTTCATAGCTTTTGCAATAAACTCCACATCGAATTGAAACACGCAAAGTCATATACAATTTAAATGATCTAAATTGACAAGGTATCAATGTTAATTGTGTCTGATTCCGCCAAAAAAAAAACATTTTGCTTTTTCAGTCATACTCAATTTGTCGTTTGACAAGAAGTAATGCAATCTGCAATACCCTACGAATTAAAATTAAGGCACGAATTAGTAGATACTTTGAGAATTAGTTGATTTCTTTACTAAAATGATCATATTTTGATAGGAATTTACATACGAAAGATTGATAAGTTTAGAGTTCGCGGAGCGATTTCTATGTCAACTCTTGAAAACTAATTTCACATTGAAAGAGAGTATTAATTATATAGTTTTTTTATTTAATATAACATTATTAAGGCAGTCGATGTTGTGAAAGAAGATTATGAGGACATATCAAGCTTTTAAGCTGCATACTATTAAAAGTTTAAAACCATTGACATATCATATTTACATTCGAAATATGTGTTTGATGATAATTAACTGATACATGTTTTGCATTATATAATGAAGTACATTTAATATTCATATATATAATGTTTTATACATATGTTGTGTTATCTTTTTTCCAAAAGGTTATCTGACTCTCCACCATTGATGAATATAAAGGAATATTTATTAAACGTGGGGATTATATAGGAACAATACGTGTCCGTGTTAACGGAGTGCATGCTGAACGCATTGCGCGGCTTTTCCCGCTCTACCTGTACACCAAGTATGCCTTTAGGAAATAATAAATGGAAACTCGTCAAAACATAAACAATAAGTAAAGACATGAAAACAATATTGAACATATGTTTTTCCCACAGCACTTTTTGAATCGAGGGAGGAGTACGACGTAATCAATATGTTTAGTTGACCAAATACTATTTTCTTAATAATGTTGAAAGCCTACACTTGTAAATCCAAAGCCATATTTGTATCTGGCTTAAAGACGCAAAATAAAAGTAACACATGTACATGTTTTAAAAATGTATCATTCTCTCAAATGATTACTTAAGAACACTAAGTAATGGACTTTAATTCCAGCGCGTAATTATCACACAGTGTTGGGTATTTAATATGTAATAACGGACCATGATTTTAAGTCAAGTTCGTTTATCATCAGAGATTAATCTTCATTGCGAATTATGTTGATATACGAAACATACCTTACTTTCAAAAAAGGAACGCTAAAGTGACTGTCGTGGTCAAATTAGAATGCATCAATATGACGATAAATCTGGATTTGCTGGAAACGGATCGTATAGAAAGATCCTGCAAGAAAACAGAATTAAGTATGAAGCATACAATTTTGATCATAAAATGTATATAATTACGCACTGTTATTGAACATGACAAATATCCAAGTAATTGCTTATGTCAAGCAGATGAAGACTTTGCTTGAGCACAAACAATGTCAAAATTGTGTCGTCCTCACGTTAATCACAAACAAAAGAGAGCTTCGTGTTTAGTTAAAAAAATCAGTTCAAAGAAATATAACTCTACAACACACTGTGTGATGTATTGAAACTTACGAATTACACCTCAACACAGTATTAAACATCTCAAATCAAGTGTTTTATACAAAGAAAACTGTACCTTACTTTACACGGATATCGCAAAATACTTAAAAATGTAAATTTACCCCTTATAAAAAGGATTAACAACTGATCTAAAAAGTTTCATGTTGATAGGAAGACAACTGAAAGACTGGTTTGCGAAACAGAGACAAAATAAATGTGTAAACTAATGTAAGTATTAAAACATTTTCTTTAGTCCGATGACGCATATCTTTGCAAACGAAATCGCAATATATACGATAGTAATATATTGCATTTGTACATGTTATAAACAATACAACTTTACCGTTTAAATTTGATACGCAGACAAATTAAAAACAAAATTGCGATACAAAGAAAAAAAGCAAATGTCTGTTAAGTACCCCAAATTGTATTTAATTGGCTTATGCCTCTCAAATTACACATGTAATGGCAGGAAATACACGACAATAACGTATTGCACTTCTTAATAGTAAATAAATAAATAAATAAAAAGTATATATGCATAATTATATATATATATATATATATTGATATTTATATATATACTTATTTTTTATTTACCATTAAGAAGTATATATTTATTTATTTATTTATTGTTCAAAGACAGAAAACTCACACTCAAATTGGCTACACAATGTTCAGGTCTTAAATGATTTAAGTATCCAAACGTTCAAGTGCACCTAATTCTGGAAGAATATAGCGACATAATCGAAAAAAGCGTCTTGCAATTCACCATAGTATACACAATACTAGTATATGTATTCAGGGATATGGTGAGACACACAAAAACGAGAAACGGGTTAACGACATAAAATAAGCATGTATAATGGTGTAAGAATCCAATATATGTCTTATGTTAAATACACAACCCTCTGGTAAATATATCTCGACATACATGAAAATAACGTTTTCCTCTTCTAGATAGTATATCTATCTATATATACTGCTAGTCGCCAACAATTAGCATTACAAGCAGGCATATATAAAACAAAACAAAACCATCCTTCACGTTTCAAGTTAATAGGCAGACAATTAACAGACAGGTCCGCGACACAAAGTACACAAGTGATTCCAGTAACCATAATATGCAATATCTAAGTTAGTTAGACAACACAAACCAATAGTCTTGGTGCGTGGTTCATGTTTTCGTACCGAGTAAAACAACATATCTGTATTCGACATTTGCCAAGTACCAACATTTTATTTGCGTCATCAATTTTAAATAATGCTGCCGTTATATTGAAAAAAGTAAAAGGAAAACCATACAAAAGGCTAAAGATAAAATATTAGATAAGACTAAAGTGCAATTCGAAGACTTAAAACATAAACATAACACATCAAAATAAGTATCATTATTGATACATAGAAACATTAAGGAACAGGGTAAAAAGGAGTTTTATTTAAAATGGCCCATCTGAAGCGACTCCTATTGAATGGCGCTTTTCAGATTTCAATGAAAAGTCGTGTACCCCACAGCGGAAACTTTAACTTCTTTGAACAAAAATAATACACAACAATATACCAGCCAACGCAATGCCATGTCATGTTTTGTCAGAAATAGTCGCAGCCATATATACGATGATTGACATTTAGTGTTTCCAGTGTATGAATACTTGCATTGTTAGACTAAATTACATTTCCTAACATCATCCATATAGATAATATTCATAATAGTGTTATGCATTTATTAACAGTTCAAATACATATAATCATTATTCGCAGATCTATTTACTCTTATCCCTTACCTCCATATTGAGACATAACGAAACAAATATTTGAAAAGGTAATATTCATTCACCAAATGTATTTTTATGTTTAATAGTCAATACTATAAAACAAGTCTGATAGTATGCTTACAAGAAAGTGTATTTGTCAATTCAAATGATTTACAATACAATGATTTGGTGTAACTTTTTAAACATATACACTAATCGTCTATGGTTTATTACGCAATAGTAAGTTAAATACTGTGTATCAAAACTGTTAAACAAGCATATTTAGAATTGTCAAATAGGTCACATGTCAAGCCACACTTGTACAACAGAATTGCATTAAAAACACATTTGCCATAACGAAGCCTTTCCAATCACATAGTGGACAAGTACCCTAAATAAAAAGATCTAAAGTTCTCTATTTTTACTAATTCAATTGTACAGTTAAAGGCTGCAGCATAAATAATAAAGTTAACCAAGTGTCAAACAAAATGAAGACACTCTTTAAGATGACAACAGAGTTACAATGCATACAATATCGTTATACTTCGAGAACTTTCATTTTCATCTGAATTCTTTTTAAGAATTAAACTTTTTGATTCCAGAAAGGGGTTCTGCACATGTTAAGGTCTAGAATAGGTCTGTAAAATATTAATGAAAAGTTATTTTTTAAAGCAGTTAAAAATACATGCGATATTGCTTTTTATTCTTTACGAAATATAACAACACGAGTTATATCTATTGAGTAAGAACTAGTTAGACTTATCGAATTATCATCCATAAATTACAATACAAATTATTACCCTAAAGCATCTAGTTTAGTATCTATCAAAGCGCTTTCAATCCCTGTGTGTTTTTAATTAAACAACGTACTAAGTCTGCAGTTCGAATAAGTAGTCTCTGTAAGACTCATTGCCAACTATGCATGGCGGATGAACCATATGACGCCCTTACATAATTTTGGCTGATCATGGCTTATAAAGCTTTAGTCAAGTATACAAACTAAGCATATTGTACAATCCTTAGTAGACCTGCTACTGTTCTCGCCGTGGAATAGGCGCAAAAGAGGAGGACGATGATGCATAACCTTGTCATCAGGTCCGTATCAGAGATCTCGATGCGTTGGACAGACCTCACGCGGAATACCACTGATGTTCTGCAACAAATAAATTGAGAAATATAACATAATACTAGAATCTTCAAACGTGTTAAGTTTCGTTGGTAATGTGATCAAACTCATAGAACGTCCCGTGTTCTCAACAGTTTTTTTGGAAATCACGTAGAAAGAAAAACAAATCATGAGCAAGCTTACTCTGGATAATCCTGTTTTGACTGCATTAGAAGATCGGGGAAATACATGTATAGGAATATATCCAGTTTTCCGACGTAACGTGTTATATGAATATCGGTATATAAATTGTTCAGATCGATAACATACATTCTGTTTTAAAAATAGTTTATATTAAATAACAGCAATGTCTGTATTGCTTTATCAATACAATCTTTCCAATAGTATGAGTCTATTTAAACCAAGGTTTATTCATAACTCTTACTTATAAGATTGATTTAAATCGAACTGTGGGCATAGATAAATCAGTCAAAGATGCTCATTTGTTTTTAAATGAACAGTTTTAAATTAAATCGTCGAGCTGTTGCCCAATATCATGTGTCAGCAGATTCAAACTTTATTTAAAGCAATCATTTGTCTCAATCCTCCAAGCATATATAATATTTCGAGTACCTAATATTTAACAATATATTTTTGCTATTGAAATGTTAATGTGTACATGCTTGTTTTAAAGAAAACGACCCATAAATATTTATTTCCAAGACTTTATGAGGTCTTCCAAACAAATTACATTTTGAAAATCAGCCAAAGAACACGTTTCACAAAAAGGTTTTCAAAAATTCATTTGGTGGAGAACTAGTAAACGCAAATGTCGAGCAGCGATCTTTCTCCCCAGATAACGTATTGATGTATAGAAAGTATGTCTAAAAGACATTAAAGCAGACGCAAGTGTCATAATTATTTGATATAACAAACCACATTGTCTGTTTTGTTCTGCTGGCAGAAACTATTACCCATACGTTTTAAGAAGAAATGCTCCGTATGGAATCGAAAATCCAATAGCTTTAAACCAGAACCGCTTTCAGCATGTCACCACGCTAGCCTCAAATTAGCTGACGACAAGCTGAAAACACATAGAAAATACATCAATAGCATTATCATTATATCATGCGTAATTGTAAGTACCCACCATGTATCAGAATTCTGAAAAAGAGTTAGACAAGTGCGTTTATTCAGATGTAAAGGTTTAACCATGGCAAGTAAAAACAAACTTCTTACTTTCATTTCAATTTGAACAAATTAACAAAGACAATTGTCGCAGGAAAACAAATGTATATAAAAATTAGTATATTATTTTTTGAATGTGTACCGAAGATTTAGCAGAAGCGTTATGGGAAAGGGGTGTAGAGTGCGAAAAAAAACTGCAAGGAATATAGAAATCATAGAGTTGTCGAACGGAAAAATATCCAGTGGGCATACAATGTTTTTGCCTCTTCGTGTTTGGATAATAGTAAAAACATTGATTGCCGAATGTTTAATTTGGCAAAACACATAAGTCTCCTTAAACGATTTATATCTACAACATCCTTTACAATCATACACAAATGCATACGCATATCCCAAAGCAAATTAACTTCAAGGTGGATGCTGTAATAGCATGTTTAATCGATTATAACGGTTAACTGGTTCATTTTACGTTACCGGTCCTGGAATTAATCTATTAGATTTGTAACATTTAACGGCAATATTCTGAAGTGTAGAATGTCGTTCCCTAAACAGATCCCTCTTATTAAGATACCACTTGAATAAAACACTGCCCTTTACGTCCGAGAGATCAGTCTTAAGTAGCTTTAGACCTTTCGTGCTGTTTCTTGTGCGAAACGAGACTCTTAAAAAAGATATCAATTTTCTAAACGGCCGAATTATGATTGCTCAAATTGCCAGTTGCATGAAAGATATTTAAATAATACCGGCATATAAAATATCAAACATACATCACATGCACACCAATTATGGTAACGACGATGGCAAGGCATTAAAATGTTGCTTTATAAAAACGTTACAGATTTCACAAGAAACTATTAACTGTAAAGCGCAATATAATGTGGCTTTGAAATAACTTTACCGAGTTTACAAGAACCTAATTTCTTAACATAAGTATTGTGAATCCACTATCAAGTTATAACAACATGTAAACAGAAAATAGGAAAGAGATTCGCAATTTGTGTGTTTCTTATACTAGTAAAACTACAAAGCTCTAAAAAATTTCATTTAAATATAATCGAATTACTCGATGAAAATTAGAGTTAACGATTGTATGCTACTAAATGCACATCACTGAACGTTTTGTTGTCTTATTCTTAAAGAACAAACGACGATTTTTAATGTCTACTCGACACGAACGTGTAACTTGCCTCCCAGTTTCGCTGAATGGGTCAAGTGCCCCACGGGAACTACTTATCCGTACCCCAAACTTTTTTCCTAACCAAACTATTTCGTACCCAATTTTATTTCGTATCCATTTTTTTCGTACCCAATTTTGTCCGTACCAAATTTTTTTTTCGTACCCAAACTTTTTTTCGTACCCAATTTTATCGTACCCATGTTTTTTTCGTATACAATCTTTTTTTGGTACCCAAATTTTGTTGGGCTTATTTCTGTCGTACCCAAAATTTTCGTATCCAATTTGTTTTCGTTTCTAAAATGGGAAACGAGATATGATATAATCTTTTATTGCCACGCAAACACTTCCTCATCATGATGTATTATTGAGGCGTAACATTAACCTTAATGAGTTGATAAAATACAGGAGTTTATGTTTGAAGCCACATTTAGACTACGGCCATTCATTTTTTAAGAAACTGAGAGGCAAACGTCTTCATAATAAACTTTAATTCAAGCAGTGAACGATATTTCATGCACGTGTAGTAAGCCCTTGTTTTCTAGAGACCGGCTTTTTGTATGATTGTTCATCTTCGATTGAACAACATGTTAGAATTTACCACGCTATGCTATTAGATGATATTTAATTATCTTATGGAAGATTAATGCATGTTCTTAAAAATATTGAGAAATTATCAAATGCATTTTGTTTGGACTACAAGTCGTCATTAGGTATAACATTCTCTCCATTATCCTTAATTTTAAATGAGTAAATAGAATAACAGACGTTCTTTGCATACACGAAGAATAATTACAGCCTGTTTTACTTCAATATTGGTGCACCACATAACTCAATCTGAATAAATGTAAATGCGAACATCCGGGAGATTTTCCGTAGCTTTATCTTTATGATATAAAGCTGAAACTCCGAAGTTTGCAAACAAGTATGAATACATTAGTTTATTTAGTGTTACGAAACATTGCATGTTTGTATCCAGTTTCCTCATATAACACTAATGAAAGGAAATAATTTGTGTCGAGGATACTACACCGAACGAACTTTAAATAAAATAAGTATTATACTTCTTGAATATATATTGTGAAATGATTCAAACATTATTAAAATTATGAGTTGCAATTAAAGGCCTCCTCACACATAGGCGAAAGTCTCCCGACGTCAACTTGCGTGTACTGGCGAATAAGACTTAAGCAAAATTCGTTCTCATCAGTATATTGTCGTTGCACATCGATGGTGGTATTCGCATGGATGCGTTTGTGAGCTTTTGCGTTCGTTGCGATTAGTTCTGTTCGTCGGAAAATTTTAAACATGTTCAAAAATTGTTGGCGAATAAAAGTTTGTCTATCGTTCGTTTAAATTCGTTTCAATACGTTAGCCGATCGGAAAGTCTTCGCATAGCGTTCGTCAACTGGCGTTTGAGGTCGCAGCTCTCAGCTAATTTTCATATCATGATTACTTGATTTGCATATCAGCGAAAGAGGACGATCCGAAAACAAATCTTTGCGATAGCTTGCGAACTTTTGCGAACTATAGCGAGGATTTGTAGCGAATAGAATCCGACGCATTTAAGCGATTTATAACGATAAGTTTACGTTCAGAAAACGAACGGTATACGCTCGTATACGAATCAATCCGAAGGGTAACTACGATAGGCGAATCTATGTGAATCCATCCGAATAATAGCGCTCCTGATTGTTTTAGTAGTTTGTGCAGACATATGCTTTATTTCATATATATAATGTTGAAGGTATCATTATTTCTTCGTCAAATGGAAGATATACAACGCCTGAAACTGCAGTAAGTTGCTGCTATTGCCAATCAAGAAGTAGTCCAGCAACAACTAAACATACACCGCTTTCTCAGAGGCCGACTAAGGTGGAGAAGAGGAGCCAGAGCACGTAATATCTGGAGAAGACAATGGTTGCATTCCGGGAGACGGCGCCAATTTGGCATCTATGATCAGCTCATGGTTGAGCTCAGAAGTGAAGATCCTAGAACATTTAAGTAATTCCTCCGCATGCCTACTGAAATGTACGATACAATTTTGGGAATGTTCGTCATCGCCTCGTGAAGCAACACACTCGGTACAGGGAACCCTTGGATCCAGGGCTAAAGTTAGCTGTCAAACTACGTCACCTGGTTTCTGGTGTCAAGTACTCAGACATGCAGTTTTTCTGGCGGGTCGCTGAGAATACCCTCTCTGTAGTGGTCAGAGACGTGTGTCATGCTATATGTGAAGAATATGTTGATGGGGTTATGACAGCCCCCTCCACACCTGAAGAATGGAGAGAACTGGCTGATGGTTTCCTCAAGAATTGGAACTTTCCAAATTGCGTTGCTGCTATTGATGACACGCACATAGCTATCCGAAAGCCTGCCAGCTCTGGTCCCTTATATTATAATTATAAGGCATTCTTCAGCATCATCTTACTGGCCATTGTCGACTCGGACTACAAGTTCGTATGTTGTGATCTGGGTTGTGAGTATTAGTCTACATAAATTTAACTGCATTTTTTTGTAATTACATAAATTATATAAATTTAGTGTTGTTTTCAATGTACAGTTGTATACTGACGATTTCTTATCCTTTTGTATTTTAAGAATACGGTTCAAGTTGAGATGCCAAGATTTATAATGAATCAGAATTCCTTTACTGTAAATGGTGCAGGGTCGTTCCATTGGATTTCCAGACCCACGGCCTTTTCCAAATGACACCGTCGACATGTCCTATTTCTTGGTTGGAGATGACGCTTTCAGCCTTAGCAAAACATGCAGAAACCCTATGGACATAGAGTCCTGACAAGAGACGAAAGCATCCTGAACTTCCGGTTATCCAGGGCTAGAAGAGTATCAGAAAATGCATTTGGTATTTTGGCCAGTACAGTAAAGTTCCGCTATTAAGACAATGCAAAATAGTGGTCTTAATAGCGAAGTGGTCATAATAGCGGACCATTTTCCTTCATAAATTAACCATTTGGGACTTGAATATTGCCAAAAAAGCATATTTTTTTAAATCTTCGAAGTGGTCTTAATAGCGGAACTTTACTGCAATACCCTTTTTCAAAACACAATTGTATTTATAAAAGAAATGTTCACGTTAATTTTAACACAACACAACTGGTCATCTGTAATTTCAGGTACTTCTCACAAAGATGAACCACAACCCGGCGGTATGCGCAATTATGCGCGAGGTTGCGCTTACATTCTTATCTTTACGCTCTTATTAGCTCCTAATCGCTTACCGAAAGAACGAATATTATTTGCGCGACCTAACGCTTTCTAGCGAATTGCAGTAACTGTTCGTCAAACTTCGTAAATCATTCGCACCAAATAGTTCCTCAACGTTCACCTTTCGTTATAATATTACACAAAGCAACATATTTTAAACAATTTCGGTAAGAATTCGCAAGAATTCATAAATTTACCCTTTTCGCCAGGCTTCGTCATATGGATTCGTCTATGTGTGAGGAGGCTTCAAGGTCATCCAAAAAGGTAATATGTTTGTTTCTCTTATGTTGAGAGTATAATGTGATGTTTTTTTCGACTGACTTCTTTATTAAGCTATATGTTTGACCATTTGTGTTTTTGTGAGAACTCATTACTTGTTTTAAACAAGGAAATGAAACGATATAATTGTACAACTTGGGTTACTTCAATTTAAGTATATAATAACATATTTTCATAAGAGTAATTGCAATCTCCAGAACCTTTTAAATATGCAAACGAGATTGATGGGCATAATTTTTCATCAGCATTTCAATTCTCGTCTGTGAGATAGCAAATACTTATTTCGAGGTTCACCACGTATTCAACTATGCTTTTAAGTGCTGATGATTTGGCCTTGCTTAATGATTCCCAATGTTATGTTCCGATGTTGGCAAAGAACATTGCCTTTATTATTTGGTCACCATTTCCGTAGAAGTTCTCGCTCTAATTCTGACAGACGCATTTATCTTTCATTAAGATAGGCCTGCTGACGTTAGTCTAACTCTCATGAGAATTGGTTAAACACGTGCCCCTGTGAGTCGTTTACGCTGGTATGTCGTCCTAATTCATGTTAAGGTTCATGTAGAGGCGTCATTTTGAAAAATGTGGGACCCCTAGCATTGAGCTCAAATTTGACTAAAGGAAGAGTGCCACATTGAAAATGTATACATATATGCTTTAAAGGATGTTTTTCCTTCAAACTGCTACCAATTTTGTACATCAACGTATCATAACATCCACAAAATCAATCAAAATACAAAGCAATTTTAACAATAAAATATACATTATTTTCAAAAATCTGAATCATGTTTATTCCACGGCGGAAAATTATATAACTAGTGATTAATATCGACATTGACGAGGGCAAGTTACGCTTAAATAGTAAAAAAAAGTTTACATATCTAGAAATATCAAAACTCGAACACATGTCATTTCACCACCATGGAGGCAGCCATTTTTAAATTAATAAAATAGAAAGAAACATGCTTAAAACTCACTCATCGCCTAATTGACATTCCAAACGGTTGACGATGACAAATGCATTGGATTGTAATCTTTCCGTTGATGTTTGCAAACTGCACGATCAGACCTCATAAAGACTCAAAAAAATAACTATGTAAGAAGCATTTCACCAATGTTTACAATCGTTGTCGAATCACATGTACTATAGTATTGCGCATAAAATAGTACGCTTACAGACTGACAGAAAGATCGATACGTAACTTCGTTCAATTCATCACGGTATACTATTCTATTGATAATATATAATAATACATCGCTTTAACAATCTAATAGCAGAAACAATTCTTTTTAATGGAGTTTTTAATAACGAAAGTGAAAACAACGGAAGTTGGATGGATATTTTGTGAGATGCACTTCGGCTCCAGAAAAACAATACAAATAAACTAAAAAAGACATGTGGGGGACAATTTTCAGCTAGAAAATATTTGAAATAGGGTAAGTGATGGTATCTCTACGTGGTCATTTCTGTTATTTAGTGCGATCTCTTGCTGATTAATGTTAATAGTTGTTTTACTAGTTGCCGACCAACTGTCAAAATAAGTATGTGTTTTCTCAGGTATGTGTATACACATACCCGGTTTTCTCACCACTGCACGTGGTTTCGACCGATTTGTTTTGCGTGTTTTTCTACGGAGCACAGCGATGGCCACGCATTTCAAAATGGGTAGAAGGAATCGAAATATAAAATCAATCGGTTTGCCAATTTCTTTATATTCCTTTACAATTTTATATGTCATCTGCAATCTATTTCAATTTGAGATGGTTTAAAATTTGCAATTTGGTTGAGAGGTAAATAACAAAATTGTTAAGCCTTTGAAATAGAATTGTGACTTATTATCCACCATACCTGGATTTTTTAAAAGTAGTTACGTTTTAGTTATTTTTAGAACTTTGTTTAGGAAATTTATCCAAAAAAGGCAGTTGAATAAAAACTCATTTGTTGTTTTATGACAATAATTTTCTGTGAAATGTTGCTAACTTGACCTTGTATATGTATATAGCTTTATATTTATTCAACTTAAGGTAGTGCATATCCTTCCTAACTTTAGATTGAGATTTAATAAATTAGTGTAAAAATGTATTGGTTTTAAAGCAAAATATGAATAAAGCACACAAAAATTGAATGATAAAAATGTGTTTATGTTATTCTATCCGTCGTAAGCTTTAAAATGATATATAGTTTGACCATATTGTACCACATTGAATGAAGAAAAACCAAAGCGAAGTTTTAATGAATTTTATCCCCCCCCAGGAACCTTAAGCAAATCAAACTGGTGAGACATTATTCTATATTATATACCAGGATCAAAGCCCCTTATTAATTATGAACAAAACCTCAGCGAATTTATAACATATTTTCCCCTTGTGATAAAAAAATCTCCTTGTGAAAGTGTAATCATTTTTTCAACTCGAACACATATTTGTGATTATAAATCCAATTGATATCACAATAAACGAATAATCACCTACGACCCTTACATTTTTTCAATATCCACACAGACAACGCTGTAAAAATGCTTTTAAGTTTTGATATGGCATAGTTTACAACGACCGATACCATTAACTGAGAGACCATTTTGCGAATACTTACGGAAATTAAATTTAGGAAAAAAAGAGGTCGAAATTGTTGCTGATAGAGTCGAAGCACATAGATAGCGAAACCTTTTAATACCAAGACGTGATGAAAATAATCAATAAGGTTTGTCAAAAATAAAAATGCATCAACGTCTTGATCTCATACAGCATACACAATCATCCACCTATGCGGTGCTAGAACAACACTAGTTGAAAAACATACTCTGAGTTTATTGTATTCAACTTTGGTTTGAAATGATGATCAAGGATTTTACGAAGTTGGCTTATTAATATTTCCGGAAGGCTGGACATGGTTAACTTACAAATGATAAGATTTTATTCGTGTAATGAATTATTGTCTAGATCCAAGGGTTGTGTATGTTCCATTTTATCCGGAGGTACGGACATTTAAAACATTATTCCAAATTACACTTAGTACTTATATCCCCTCTATACATTGTTTGTTCGTATACTTGCGTTCAACCTACTTTTGCGTTTTTGCAGCATGTCGAGTTTGCAAACACGTTCAACCATCTGAAGATAAATGTCAATTCCAATGGAGACCCTTGAAGTTAAACTTGTATTGTCACGCCCTTTCTATTATTTTTTTTCTCGATATTAGAGTAAAATTGCTTACTTGTTTGTCAATTTAAAACGTTTATAAATACACGTGTTACTATCGTTTAACGTAATGCAAAAACGACATATACAAATCAAGACAACACAAATACAATATTTAAATGGCAATAATTATGTCCCAAATCCCTCTTTAATTGTCCGTGTACGGATAAATCTTTAATTAAAAGGAGTGAACAAATTGTTCAAACACGATGAATTCAATACAAATGCATGTAATAAACGTTGGTCTAAGCTCACGCAAACAATAATAACCAATTATATTATTTTGGTGATTTTTAAGATTAAGTATAATTACTATAATGTAATGTGAATGCGTCGCATCGCAAGAATGATATTTATTAAATCAAAGCGAAGCACATATGTTTCTCCCGAGAACAGGGCGGCCACAGTTAATGTGTTCACAGAGGCTGGAAAACTATTTTATGTAATGTGTTTCTTTACATTATATTTGCTTACCTATAAGGTTTATTATTGTAACATTTCACCAAATCAAATCAAAACATCATCATCAGCAGCAGCAGCAGAAGCAGCAAAAGCAGCAGCAGCAGCATCATCATTATCATCATCATCATCATTATCGTCATCAACTTTATGTTCATCATCATCTTCATCATCATCTTCATCATCATCATCATCATCATCATCATCATCATCATCATCAACAACAACAATTGCAACATCAACGACCAGAAATCACAGTCTTCCATCATATTATATTGTCTCTACAGCAACTGAATCTATTTATGTCATCTACAAGGGCATTCGGAGTGTAAAGTGCTGTCTGTCGAATTTGCTTCTTTCGATAGCTTTCTTGCGTGCAAGTTCGTCACAGGGACGATGCAATCAGCATCGTCCCTGTTATTACATTTTCATATTGACGCCACTGAGCATTTGGACATATTAAAGTGTCACCGGAAAGTAGTGATCATTATTTCGTTTAGCATTTAGTGCCAGTGCATTAAGTGTTTCTCCAAGTTCAATGCCGTTATATTTCATCAAGTTATGTGTTGCGATATTTGATTGATTAGTTTAATTGATAACGACTTAGCAACCGTCAACGATATACTAATATATATATAGTCAAATTGAGATGATAAATGCAAAAAGTGTTCAATCCGATTCACTAATAAATTATATTCTAAGCGTGAACTTCGCAAATCATCGATAACATTATACTGACTATATGATGCAATAAATGACCTAAAGAGAATGACCAAGTGTTCAAAGAGCTGCAAGTGTATTTCTTTAAATGGTTAGCATTTCTAACAAAAGGCAAAGCATTGCACTTTGTCTAGGTCATGGTCACAGTTTTCAGATCCATGCTTGCAAATTGCATACCATTTGTTTCGTAATCGACCGTAATTATGCATGAAGAATGGCCAAATGCACGCACAATCAGGCACGCACACAAAATAATCCATTGGGCATGTTAATTTAATGACAATCCAGGAAAACGAGTATCGATATTAAAGATGCCTGTTCATCGGGTATGAACTTAACATTCTAAGCCCTTAGTTAAACGCAAACCTTATGAATTAAAAATAAATGCAGCTTCAATCGTGCTTGATTAGACACATACATTTGAATAAGCGTTTAAAATCGATACATAAAATACGTTATTTTGTCTATACACATTTGTATTTCATTATGATAAAACTGTTTTAATGTATTGTTAACTGATACTTTATTTTAAATAATCATCAGTATTTCAGTATTGGTTTCAATATCATTGAGTTTCGTTTAAAACAGACAATATATGTTCAGTCAGTTTTATAGATAAAAAAAGTTGAGTCATTGCAACGGTTCTCAGCTATTGTAAAACAATATTTTTCAATCCGTTAAGCAGCATAAACATATAAAATGTTTTTAAATTAAGCATTGTACACGTCAAGTATTGCACCGTGGTTGCCATACATTCAGTTTTTAAAATAGAAAACAGGTACTTTACCGTCCTAAACAAATATTTGGTTCAAAACACGCCGTTACGTTTATTACAAATTGTATTGGATATGTTGTTTAAATCATTTCCAATCATGAAAATTATTAATGTACTTCCTCATAAAACAGTGGGTTGTTTTACTTCATAATATTCACAACATCAATTTAGATTTGCTACAAACGCACTAACTATTCTTTAGATTAACAGTCCATGCAACATTGACAAGGCATGCTGCGTGACCTCAACAAAGCTTTCGCAATTATGCACGCTTTTTGGAAAGCAATTAGTGCTACGGTCGCCCTATTCTGTTTCCCGAACGGATTATGTATTACCAAAAACAAGACCACATGCCCATATGTCTCAAACTCAACCGTAAAAAAACAAGCCGTGTTATGGTCATTTGTGGCGTGAGACTCTTAGTTTGACCTTTGACGTAGGGATACGGATGTTACATGCCAAACATCATCTTATGATGGTAGACCTTTGTGCCCAAATAATATAATGTTATTCTATATATGGCAAAGTTATAGTGTAACATGCGTTAATATTTCTTATGTTGTTTACACTTTGTGCGAAGTTATTTCAAAACAAATCAATATACGACAAAAGTATGACTGATATATAAATTAACAAGCTTTTTATGGTCATATGTTCGCACTTTGATGTAGGGAGACGGATGGTACACGCGAGACGTCGTCTTGTGATGGTGGTCATGTGTGGTAGTTTATTAACAAATCTATCAATATGTGGTATAGTTATGGCTAAGACAGTAATTTCAAGAATTGTATGGCAAAATTAACCTTTGATCTTAAGTATATCCTTGCACTTGGAGGTAGAAATGGATGTTAAACGCGACAATTCATTGTATGCTTGTTGAAATTCGTGGAAAGTTATCATTACATATAGATATTGGTGAGACAGACGGACAGTGCGAAGTGGAAATTTAAAAAAAAATCCTTATGAATCTGAAGTTACGTAAGGTATAAACTACGCTTTTCTTAGTCTAATATAGCCACTAAAGAAAGAATGGGATAAACAAAATTGATCAATAATAATTGTTTATGTCTTGAACGTGTTTTGTGAGGTGGTTGTCGCTTTCCTAAACGTCTTTTGGGACATGACCTATTTTTATTTAAGTTGATTCAGCTAGAGTACATTTACACCATGCAATCGTCAGTAAAACATAATGATTCAATTTTAATGCCAAATAAAGGCCGATTTATCTGAAATAACATAATTTCTTTTTTAAATAAAGCGATTACGGCTTTTGCCTGTTACTGGTTAGCTCTTTATTAAAAAAGACAAAGCGTTTATGACACACAAATCTGTTTTTATTAATATATTTTTCTAGTCATGCCTGGTTACACAAGCATGAAATAAATATAATACTGAACATTTAATTAACATTCTTTTTTTAAGGGACATTGTAACAAACATTCATATTTTTTAAGATGTCTTTTAAAAAATTAAACTCACCAAACTTGTATTATTTTAAATACTAAAATTAACAATAAAAACATGAGCGTCAACTGGGTCTTAATTGTGATATACAAAAAAAGAAATACATATGCTGTTGGATAATATAATTATTTACGACATAGCTCAGTGTTGCAATTATTAGAAGATTGACATTTTGCAAAATAAGTCAGATTAGAGAGTGCAAAGAATGCACATGATTTCAATTATTTTGAAGTTATCCATTAATTTCGTGCACAAACATTAAAGTAAACGCGTCAATGTACCCCATTACCCCAACATTCTCAAACTAACAATAAAAGCTATACATAGAGGTCATTTTGATCGTCTTTATCGCGGCAATAATATAAATCATGGCCTAAATCGTCATCATCGTCATTGCCATCATTGACATTGCCATTCCTTAAACGGATGAAACTAGTTATTTTATCATTCTAGAAAAAGCATTTAAAATCAAACAAATATATAAAAATGCAGGGCAACGTCAATGCATTGTTTAATATTTAAAGAACAGAATAAACCTTGACAGCAAAATGACTCGAAATAGTATATTGGTATCTGTTCAATTGTTGATAAGTAATCGCTTAACAAAAATGTATGTAAACAAATATATAAAATTAAACAATTGAATTGTATACCATTTATCGTAAAATGTTAAACAACTGAATAAATATTAATTGCGTAGAATAAACAAACATATATAGACAATTTTGTTGCAAAATCTATAATATTTGTTTTGTTTTATTTTATGATCAAATTGTTGCTAATGTGCCATTGAAATGATTAGAGTTAGTGTTATTTGTGACATTGTTTGCCCATAAACCGGTTTAAACCATCAATTATAAGTATTTGATTGACCGTTCTTATAGGTTGACCCGCGTTTCATTAATAGGTGTTTATTTTGTTGTTTTCGAGTGTGTTTGTCTTATTGTTTATTAATTGCTTTCTTACATGAAAATAAATGACATTGAAAGGTTAAAAGCATGCTATGCTGTTTTGTCTAGTTGTATTTATATCTAAAGATGTATTGTCAAGTATCAGTATCATACCCATTTAATTACTTACAATTTCATTTAAAGCATTTTTATAAGTAAAATGTACAATTACAATTGTAAACAGTGTCGTATTTTGCTGTATTTACGAGGACGTCCGTGTTTAGTGAGGAGTGTTTAAAACGGAGATTTAAATGAAACACATAACAGTTTCAGACTCTGAGTACTTCAAACCTTTTAAAGTAAGTATGATATTTAATTGTATTGCATATAGTGATTCAGTATATATTGTTAAATAATTGAATGACAATGTATACTTCTCTTTCCGATGGTCGCTTTTATATATAACCATTATCTATCAAAATAACATTTTCGCATTCAAGAGCGAAAATGAAGCCTTAAGAAACAAACATTGCAGATACATTCGTAAGTTGATTGGTAGCGTTAATGCTTGCAACACACTCAATAAAATGTCTGACAGCAGTACCTTACCAGTCACAAATCATTAAATTTAATCATTTATAAACATCGATTAATAACAAAATACTAAATGACGTTTTTCTCATAACGTATAACATGCTTAAATACAATCAACAATGAATTACCACAACATAGACATCTATCGGAAAAAAAGAGGTAATGTAAGGTGTTAATGGTTAGAGAGTATGAATAGTAAGATAGTTCAAAGAAAAATGGCGATATTAAAGTTCATTTCGGTATACTTCACATATTTTGTATCGAGCAAAAATGAGAGTTAAAATTTGACCAGTGTCTGTTTTTAATACATTTGGTATGCAACACGCATACATAGGCACGGTATTAAGCAAAACATACGATTTATATACAAGCGCATTGTGTTGAAATTTATATAAGTTTAAACCTCACAATTTAGGAAGTAAGGTACCGAAGCACGAATCTTTATTACTAAGTTGTTTTTGTGTTTCTTTCTGCAATCCGTATACACCCACTTTCTTATTTCCTTCATTGACGTTTTCTTTGTCTACAGAAAAATGGTTTATTCTAAGGAAAAAACTTTATACTCTTGCATTTTATCTTTAAAATTCATTTTTTCTTCATCTTAATATCATTTGACAAACTGATGATCATGCATGCAATATACATATTTATCAAAATAATTTTTCTAGACTATAATTATGAAATAATTATACTTTGTTGCACATACTGTATTATACAAGTTTACAGTTCATCGAACGTATGTCGTCAAATTTTCAAGCAGTTTTACCACATCGATTACTATGGTGTCACATTTAAGATTTTCACTCAATACACTGGCATAATTATTAGTAACAACCCAATTCATACGATTTGCGTACAATTGTTCTTCATCTTCGCAATCGGAAAAGACGACATTCCTCTTTTGATTTAAATTAAGCTGCATTTGCTTCTTGGAGTTGACACATGTACCTTTTAATAGCACTTATTGGTTCTGTTCGGGCTGCTCACTCAATCTATAATTCAAATTGGGTGGAGGTTTTTTTTCAAGTTTAACACACCATGTATGAATTAAGTGGACACATCTTTCCGTGCGTCATCAATTGTTCAAATAACATCGGGCAGCGGCATAGGTAACGATCTGTTTAATTGTTGCGAACTGCCATCGCACTCTTCCTTTTGCAAATCACGTTCAACTTCATGGCGTCCAAGAAGGCGTCACGGCACTGCACTCTCTTATATTATTTTAAATCATCCAGGATGATTATAACACGCTCGCCATTCATTCTCAAAGTAAAATGTTTTGTTGGACTGTCATCTTGCGTAACAGCTTCCGTCATTGCCGACAATTTATGCTATAAATGGTGGTTACCAATTTTCATGTTTCTATGTCCCTAATTGTGTATAAAGGCGACGGAATTGTTCCTGAAATTAAAGAACAGGAAATCGGATAAAAGGACAGCTTGTCATAGCGTTTGCAATTTACTCCACATCGAATTGAAACACGCAAAGTCATATGACATTTAACTGATCTTAATTGGCATGGCATCAACGTTGGCTGTGTCTGATTCCGCCTTTACAATACACTTTTTGTTTTCTGAGTCATGCTCAATGTTTCGTTTGACAAAGAGTTAGGCAATCTGCAATACCATACGAATCAAAATTAATATAATGAAGTTAAACTCCAGCTGCTGGAGAGGTATTGCATTCTAATTATATACAATGCGTTGGTCCTTTATTTAAGGCAAGTGACCAATTGCAAAAACAGTACAAAACAGCACAATACGAAACAACATACACACATAAAAGAATAAAGCTGGGGTCACCACCTTTACACAGCCTTTAGGGCACGAACTTGTAGATACTTGGAGAATTAGTTGACTTGCTTAAGGCAATTATCACATTTTGATATGAATGTACACACGAAAGAAAGGAAAATTTTAGAGTTCGCGGTGAGATTTCTATGACAACGCGTGAACACCAACGCCGCATTCAAAGAGGGAATTAAGTATAAATTTAACATAAAAAAGTTTATTGATGTTGTCAAAGAAGGTTATAAGGACACATCATGCTTGTAAGCTACATACTGTTAAAAGTTTCACAACATTAACCCATCATATTTTCCTTTGAAAGATGTGTTTAATGATAATCAACTTAAATAGGTTTTGAACTATAAAATGAAGTACATTTAACATTTCCAAGACGTAATTGAGGTCATCTTAACAACTGCTAAACGCAAACGAAAAACGAAAATGTTGAGCGGCGATCGTTCTCCCAAGATAACGTATTTATGTAGAAAGTATGTCCAAAAAGAATTGTCGATCCATTATATCAGACGCATGTGTCATAATAATTTGATATAACAAGATAAATGTTCTGGTTTGTCTAGTGGCATAAACTATTACCTCGTCGTTTTAAGAAGAAGTACTCCGTATGGAATCGAAAATCCAATAGCTCTAAACCAGAACCGTAAGCATCATGTCACCAAGCTAGCAATAAAGGAGCTGACGACAGGCTGAATACATAAACACTATAATTATGAGTATTTTCATTACCCTACAAAAGACTGCATGTGTGTCTCCGGTTAACTCATATAAATACTTTGGAAGCAAATAATTTGTGTCGAGGATAACGCACCGAGCGAAATTGAACTTTGTTTAAGTATTCTTCATCGGGAACATCTAATGTGAACTGATTGTAATATAATTTTAATTTTTAGCTGCAATTAATTTTATCCTAGATTGCCACGTTTTGTTTTTTCTTATGCTGTGTGTAATGTGGTGCTTTTTCGACTAATAAATATTGTACGTTTTATATTACATGTTTACCAATTTATGTTATGGTGTAAACGTATTACTTATCTTAAGCAATGAAATGATGAGATACAATTGTTTACATAACCGTAGCCAGGGGGGTGCGTTGGGTGCGTTCGCACCCAATCTTTTTTGATGAGTAAAAATAAATTGTACTATAAGTTGCGACCAACTTTATTTGACGCACAAACGGTTATTTATTTGTTTTCATGAACCCAGTGAGTCTTCGTATTTATGCATTCAAATAATGTTGTATTTAATATGCGACCGACAGGTCACTATATGATTAATTTCTCGATTAAGTCATTACCAAGATAGCGCGTGATTTTATTTACAATTTTTAACCGTAGAATTGTTGCAATCAACAGAAGTTTTGACAGCAAACATTTGAGAAGATCTTGGAAGCCGGTCCCCGCAAAATGGAATTTGAATCTTTGTTATAAATGGATATTTGTTTTCTGTATAATGCATTATTATTAACCTGGCACTCTTATCCGTATAAAATTGATACTTATTTATAGATATTTGATACTAAATGATTGTTTTGTAACTTTTGTCATCGTTATTAATTTCTGTTAAAGTCATAACTTTAATAAATATCATAACAAAATGATGAAGCCACGAATTATAACAATTACACATTGTGCAAAGCATTTTCGACAGACTGCGTTGTCTTTTTGATATATCCTGTACAACCATTTTCGGATCCCCTAAATGGTTTTCCAGCAACAAACATATCAGCTATGCTCAAGGCAGGCTAATTTTGTTGTTGAATGACAAGAAAACAAATCATTTCTACAAAGCATTGTAGCTTTTTTTGTAGTTTACCAACACGTAATGGCATCTGTTCTGCTTCACTTACATAACTTTCAGCAATGTTTTAATTATGTCAAACTTGACACTAGGAATGTCCTACTCTCAAACAGTTGTTATAATCAATTTAAAACGTTATAACATATGATCAGGTGGACGTTAACGTTTATTGTTTATCAACTGTGACGGATCTTGAGCATAAAAGAGCATATTGAGCATATTGGGCAAATAAGTATTTTTCTTCGAAGTCCTGGCATACATTGTTAAGGACTTTGAGACCATAGAGCCAGTAGCTTGTGGTTATAGGGTCTTAATGAAGCATTAAGTGTTATATTTTTCTGAAATTCGTTTAGAAAAAGAAAACATTTGTGTTAAAAATAGTTTTAAAAAAAAACAAAGTAACCAGTCATACCATTTTATTTCTTTTAAGTATTGATGCAGAGTAGAGATGACCCAGTTTTGTTCATCAGTGTTTGTTTGTAATACACTATGAGCACGTTTAGAGCAATGATAACCCTCTGGTACTATCCATAATAGCAGACAAAAAGTCAAATATTTCCATTTAATTTTCTCGATTTATAAATGGTACAATGTTGGAATGGTGAATCACACCAATTTTATCAAGATTCCAAGATTCAAATAAATAATGATATTTTATACCGTTCTTATTGTTTGATTTAACATTCTATAAATTTGTTGTTGCATATGTAAACAAAGTGTGTGCGCGCATACTAGTGTCGGGTTAAACACCGTATACAATGATGTATATCCGTGACAGATAAAAAAAGGTGTTTATTTAAAAACGTGGTATGGAAAACATGTATGTTATATCATATTCATGTCGATCAGTCACTGAGTATGGTCAATGAAAGTGAAATTTGATATAAAATGCTTATATAACTTCAGTCTCTAAATACAGTTAAATAGAGACCAGAATGCAACAGATTACGTTTAATTTTCAAAATTATCTAGGGGTTGGACCTCCAAAGTGCCCGATTGCAGGATGGGGACATCCCCTCCCGCACATACCCCCTTCGCCACTTCGTTGCTCAGTAACAATCGTCGATGGAAAAAATTCGCACACCTCTTTTCAAAACCCTGGCTACGGGCCTGGTTTGATAGGATTTGATTAAGGTTATTTATTTCTTTGATACATTACCATAAGAGTGTTTGAATTCTCCAGGACCTTATAAATATACAAACTATATGGTTTGGCATAGTTTTTCATCACTATTTCCTGCCGTATCTGTGCGGTATGAAGTACTCATGTCAAGGTTCAATACGCATTCTCGCTTAATGAGTCCTTTGATTATAATCCCCCTTTTTGTCAAAGAAATATCTCTATAATTATTTGGTCTTAAACTCCATAGAAGCTCTCGCTCTTATTCATACAAGAGGATTTGTCTTTAATTGAGATAGGCCCGCTGACGTGAGTCTTACACTCATGAGAAATGGTTAAACACGTGCCCTTGTGAGTCGTTTACGCTGGTATGTCGTTCTTATTAATTGTAAGAAATTCAAACTGGTGAAACCCTAATCCTATATTAGATATGCATATGCGTAGATTAAAACGTAGGTTGCCCTTCACCCTGACCTTTCTTTGATTGTATAATAATAAACACGCCGGGATCAAAGCATCTCCGAAATTAAAGACAAAACCTCGGCAAACTATTTTTTTTTCCTTTCAGAGAAAGTTTTATCGTTCTTAACAACTCGAACACATATTGTTGATTTAAACTCCGATCGATATCACAATAAACGCATCCTTCTCTACGACCCTTTCATTTTTCGACTTTCACACAGACAACGCTGTTAAAATGCTTCTCGGTTTTTTATATGACACTATTAACAAATGGCCGGTACGAAAACTGAAAGATCATTTCACGCATGTTTGTGAGAGTAAACGGAAATTAGGGAAAAATAAGTCGGACGCGTTGGTCATAGAGTCGAAGCAAATATATTGCGTAATATTTGTATAAGAAAAGCAAGATTTCTCAAGAATAAAATTACATCAACGTCTTAATCTCATACCGAATAAGATGTCCGCGGTCGGGGACAGACAATTGCCCCCCCCCCCCCCTCTCTAAAAAAACAAAAACAGGGGCTTGGAACAGGATTTAACCAATTAAAGACTTAATGTCACAGTGACCTTGACCTTTGAACTAATTACCTCTACTTCAATAGTGGTCACCAACTGTCCAAGGCAAAAGCACTTGTGAACTATAAAGCCAATCGGTAAATTCACTTTACGATTTACTTATAGGGAACGATTTTAATACTTGTTGTGACAGTGACCTTGACCTTTGACCGTGTTACCCTAATTTCAATAGGGTTCATCAACTGTCCATGACCTATACACATAAGAAGTATCATGCCAATCGGTGCATCAAGTGACGAGCTTTTGATCGGAAACGACAGTGACCATGACTATTTACCTTGTGACCCCGATTAAAATAAGGGCGATATACTGCCCAACGTCAATACAGCTGAGAAGTATCAAGCCAATTGGCCCCTCCGTGCACAAGTTATTAATCGGAAACAATTTTTACTCTCATTGTGACATTGACATTAACCTTAAACCGATTGACCCCAATCTTATCAAGTGTCATCTACTTGCCAAGACCAATGCACAATGGACGTATAAAGCTTATTGGTCAATCTGTTTACAAGTTATTGATCGGCAACTATTCTCACTCTTAGTGTGACCTTGATCTTGACCTAGTGACGTCTATTTCAATTGGGGGTCATCTTCTTGCAAACGCTTATCCACATTTGGAGTATCAAGCCAATTAGTCAATCCGTTCGAAAGTAATTATTCGTTGACCAACTGTTCTACCGACAAACATACAGACAGGCAAAGGAAATCTTATTTGTTCAGATCATCTAGGAGTCCACCATAAGTTGCAAGTGTCATTGGTAAGGTTGGGACTAGCATAATTTCATTATAATACGGCTTATATAAAAACGGTTAGCAAAAGCTACAAACATATATTGAAAAAAGCTTACAAGTTAATTTGTGAAACATATGTTAGAAGTATACACGTTACTTACAGAAAATATAAAGAAGTGAAACTCAAGCTGCTGGAGCAGTATTGAATTTTCATTAAAAACAATTAGTTGGTCCTTTATTTAAGGCAAGTGACCGATTGCCCAAACAGTACAAAACAGCACGATACAGCACAATACAAACCAACATAAACACAAAATATGAATAAAGCTGGGGTCACCGCCTTGGAACGGTCAATGCAAAGCATTGGGGGTTTAAACCTGAGCGCTCAACCTCACACTTGGCCCAGCAATATTCATAATACATTTAAGTGTAAATAAAATTTAACGTCATAGCATTGTAGCTCAAATTAAAAAATAATAAAAGGGAATTAAAACGCATTCAATTTAATTACTATTTAATTACTCAATTGCATTGAAGATACAAGAGTAACAGAATTACAACTTTTTGACGAACGATCAAATAAAACTATTAACAATTGTCAACTACATTCCTTCTTTATAGAAAAGATTTGAGAATATAGAATCATAGAGTTAATATCTCAGATAATCATCGCGCAAATACAGGAAGAAGCAGCAATAATGGGTGTAAAAAATCCATATTACATAGATTGGTTGTTTATGTGACTGCTAAACAAATTAAAAATAATTAAATCAAACAAGAAACGCCTATCAGAGAGAAAATATAATTAAAATGGAACGTTATAAACCCAATGACCTATGCATGTAGATTACAACTGGGAAAGTCGGTCGTATGACGTCACAAAAATCCACAATGACACAACGACGCGAACAAATCCCAAGGGCAGTACCAAATAAAATTATTAATGGGGCTGTGCTACCAATAAAACAAGTTTAGGTGACCTAATATTAAGAAGCAAATGAATAAAAATGGTAATTCCATTAAAGCGACATTATTGGAATCAAACAGTATATAGGTGTTTTGACAACTGAAGACAGAAATGATTTGATGTACGATTTGAGTCCAAATGTAGTTTACATGCAGATTTGTTCATACGACACAATGACACAATTTTATTCAACAGTTAAAAATGCCTATAATGTAGTATTCATGCAGATTTGTTCATACGACACAATGACACAATTTTATTCAACAGTGAAAAATGCCTATAATATCACTAATGATTCCAAATTTTAAGGGAAGAAAGATATAGTGAATCGAAAACCATCAAACACGTGTTTTTAAGTACATAAGCATCGTATCCTTTTGATAAAAACAAGTAAATTAAATTGAAAAAATTAATATGAACATTTGGTTTAACATATTTTAATTTGCGGACACGCTTCAAAACATCTCCGTAAAATGATGGATGGGAGATTCCATTATTTAAATGCCATTTTAAAGAAACATTATATTTTGAAATTAAATCACCATACTTAGAGTAAAATCTAGCAAATTTATTTCTTAGGTTATGATACAAAAAGCCTTGTTTTAGCAATTTTTTAGTTAATATTAGATTACGATCATTAAAATCTTTAATACACGAACATGCTCTGGCATAACGTACCAACTGCGAAATGTAAATACCATAGGAAGGTCCTTTAGGGATGTTGCCATCTAGAAACGGAAAATTCACAATTTCAAAGTTAAAATCGTCCCGTTTGTCGTATAAACTTGTTTTGATCAAATTATTATTTATAGTTAAATGTAAGTCTAAATACGCAGCGTCTGTATTGGATATACACGATCTATTTAAGACTAGTTCTTTTGGGTAGATTTTGTGAATATATAGTTCAAATAATGGATTATCTAAATTAAGTATGTCATCAATGTACCTACTAGTAAGGTTAAAACAATTAATCAAACCTATTTGCTTAGTTTCAGATAATTCTAACATAAATTCGCTTTCATAACAATATAAAAAAATGTCAGCTATAAGTGGCGCACAATTAGTACCCATAGGAACGCCAATAATTTGTTTAAATATTTTACCATTAAATTCAACAAACAAGTTATCCAAAAGAAAAGTAAGTGCTGCACAAAAGTCAAGACCAGTCCAAATGATGTAATTATCTAATATCTGATTAGTAAAAAAAGCTGTTTTAGTGTTTAAAGCTAGATACAAACATTTCTCAAAAGTTTTTTCAATCAAAGAAACAAGTTTGGATTTTATTAAAGCGTGAGGAAGCGTTGTATATAGTGTCGAAAAATCATAAGTACTTACCTGTGACACCTTATATTTTTTATTTTCAAATTTAACAATAACTTCTAAGGTGTTTTTTATTGACCAAAAAAGGTTAATATTACTATTTTCATAAACTTTATTACAACATTTAGCTATATGATATCTAATAGCACTCAATGCAGATGTAAGATACACTGATAATTGTTTGGTGGTACAAGACACTGAATTAGCGATAAAACGACTTTTATAAGGCGTCTTATGTAATTTAGGTATCCAGTAAAGTGATGGCAATTTCTTGTCAGTAATATTGACTATTACATTTAACTTTATGCATTGGGCAATATGGTCGGTAATAATTTCATTAGGTTGCTTATTGTACTCACAAAGCCAAAACTATCATTAAAGACATTAGTGTGCTTAATATGAATCTTAAATTTTTATCCATTAAGCATAAGAAGGCTTTTCGGCTTACTTGGTGCACATTGTGTCTGCACATAATTATTTTTGTAATGGGAAGGCCGATTTGTAATGGCATTAAATGTAACGGAAGAACGGTTTATAGTTTCCTTCTGGAACTTATCTCGACTTCTTACTCTTTGAAATTAAGACAATTATTGGCAGACATAAACACGCAGCCTTGCTTTCAAGCAGTGCGTCACTTGCACTGTGTTAATATTTATTTTGTTCTAATGATTTTACTTACCGGACGATACAGAAGAGTGTAATCATTATTGAGATGCATTATTTATTTCATTTAATCCAAACATATAACTTAATATCGATTTCATTAAAATATGGACATAAGCACTTGTCTTGAAAAATAAAGATACATGAACATGCAGCGTGCCTTTCTTGAAAAGCTTTTGGTGAACTAAAATGGTAAGATTAAGATCCAATGTTTTTCAAAGATGCATATGAGAGCACATATGTAACAACATGAACTTCTAACACGATCGACAAACACTCAGAGCCCCATATGTACTTCTGAGTGATTTAAATATACAAAACCATGCTTAAATTGGAGTTTATACATATCGTCGTTCTCCAAGAAGGTTTCAATTACTCAATTTATGAAATAGTAAAATCTCGCCAGAGGAAACACAATAGATGTTATTTCATGGGTCAATAATTTCTCCATTAATGTGAGAAAAAATGAAAATTGTCTTAGATATTTCTTTTTTACATTGACTTCCCCAGAATAGAATATGTGGAATGTGTTTGATATGTTTTCTTATAGATAAAAGATATATGATTATTTCATTTACATCTATTAAACGCGTTTTTACAGATGTGTCTGTTGGGCGTGGGCATTAGAATCTAAATAAAGATTTACGAATCGTCGAAACCATTGAGACCAAATGCATTATTAGTGAACTCTTTAAAACCATAATACAAATAAGCCGTCGTTACTGTATAACTTGTTATTACCTATTGAAAATAATTAACGCGGGAGCAAAAATAACACGCATGTCCATTATTTATTGCAAATGCGGTCAAGTTCGGTCAGAATACAAGTATGTCTCATTATATGAAGGCATCATATTGCACGTATGAGAAAGCTCTTGAGGCAAACAAAACGGAAGTTCAGGACGATAATTAAACCGGGAATTTAAAGTGTAACGTTTTCACAGTGATTCTCTCTTTAAAACTGCCCAATAAAAAAGTTTTACCTTACCATATATGGGAAATTGACAAATGTCTGGTCAGCTCTTACGTCATGCATAAACCGATCAACAAAGAGCTATTATTTTAAAATGTTACTGGTCTATTATTAACTTGGATTAGTTTAAACATATTTATTTCTTTTGGCAAACACAGTGTACATCAAGTAATTTACAAAACAATCAGTATAAGAAAAGGATTGAAACGAAAGAAATAAATCTTATATAGTTTCTCTCCTTGCAGTAATAGTTACGCAATATATGGGTGTATTATAAGACTAGTTAGCAGTGGATATGCCAGAAATAAGAGCTATACGCGATAAATCTGAAAAATAAAAAAAAGTGTTGAAAGAGAAATATGGAGATGAAGGACTGTTTATGCAAGAGATCGTACATGAGGTTGCAGCAATTTGTGACTGGGTCAGTATCAGATTGTTATGAAAAGCGCCTGGATTCTTTAATATATTGTTGTACACATTTAAATATTTTGGAGTTTTCCTTTTCGTCGAGGTGCGAACATCCAAAGAGTAGTGTATCGAGTTCCACATCACTAGTTATACCGGTTATGATGTTAATAAGTTCAGTGCGAATGTGGTTATATTTCGGACATAAGAAAAAAAAGTGGTTAGTAGTTTCAATAGCACCACAAGAGCAAAGAGGCGACGAGATAATGTTGGATTAAATAAGAAATGAACGGTGATAATAGCTGCTGTTCTACCTATTTTATTGTAGTACTGTTTGCCCCACACAGAAGAAAATAAACAGCTTCATATAATTTCATAGATATCACTGTACATATATTTTATCAAAATACATTAATTTTAAACAACATTTGTCATAGAATGTTGATAAATCGTGTTATACATTTAATGTTAGCATTAAGATCGATGTGTTGTTTGGCTGGTTTGGTATCTAGCCTCTTGCAATCAGTGCCGATTGGAAACCGATTGTGGTTCGACTTCATATCTGTTTAACAGTTTTGTTTACCATGTTGAAATGTAAAAGATGTTAACATGTTCCGAAAAAGTAGAATATATAATCAACTAGTGACTTGATCGATTCAAGACAGACTTATATCAATAGCGACAGTAGCTTAGCTGTTATGGTACCGTCGATAAACATTCAGTGTCACAAAAGCAAATAAAGACCTTACATCATCATACCTTCACATCCCTGTATCTGACTGTAAACCAAATAAGGGCTGGTATACAACACATTATGACACAGAAAACTGCCAGAATAACGCCACGCTGTATCCAATTCAACGTTAACAAACACATGGGTTTGAATCTCGCACGTTTCACAACCTTCGTTGCATTGGAAGAAATCAAAATTGTCGCTGTAATCCTAGCTTATGGTCTTGCCGTGAAAAATGCAAATCAGAATGTATTTAAAAGAGATTATAAGCAAACGCTATATAAGCATGATACGTCTTATCCGTTTGAAACATTACGTGCTCAAGCTAAGTTGCATAAGTCGTTTAAGAAACCATAGAACTCGCAGCAAATGGGTTTGATAAAGTCTTTTTCCAACTGTGGAAACTGGCAAATTTGCATACGTGTTGGTAATTAATCATCATAAATTATTTGCCAAAGAGACAACAAAAATTAATGTTCTTTACGAAGAAGTTTACCCACTAAATCATCTTCAAAGTTCGCAATGTCGTATATTGTAAAACTGAATTGATTTTTTTACTCTAATTATTATCTTTGTATTTTGTATTACAATTATTGATTTGCATAACTTACAAATATTAAAACATTAATATAATTAAATATTTTGATAGTAATAAATAAATACACAGCAGTCTCTAATACTAACTATAAGGTATAATTAATATGTATTTAATAATAAGTTGTATCATATTTTTTTCAATATGTTTGACGTTTCCACTTATGTTTGTACTTTATGGTGAGTTTAAATTAGTTGTATATGGTAATATACAAAGGTTTCAATCTTGTTTCAATGTTATTGTTAAGAAATATTTTCCTAATCGTGGCAGTTTGGATAGAAGCAGTTCTATAGGACTTCAAATTTAAAACAGGGACATTTTTTTATTACCAAAGTGAACACGATGCGAACAATTTTGCTACGATATGCAATGAACACGCATTTTCTCTTTTTGCATTGCCATAAACAATCTAAATCAAACATTGTTATGTCAATTCCAGCCAGTAAAATGAAGTCTGGAGGCGAAAAAATGTTGAAATTCGTAATATAGAATGTTCAAAACTTGATCACCTCGCATTGGAACGATCGGTATAAAACATTGCTGGTTTACTACGGCTGGAGGGGTGCGTTTCTAATACGCGCACACATGACGCGCGAATCGATTATTGCACATATATGTTTTGTGTTGTAATGTATCTATCGTAACTTTATTCAAACTATTGGTTTTAAACTATGAGTAAATGCATACAGAGAGAATTTTCATCTATAAAATATATTAGACACAAATCAAAATAGCGATCTATCAACAGAAATTTTTCAAACAATCTAAATGTAATAAAGATTTTTAATATGTATTGTCATCAAATCATAAAGCAGATATTATGGTTACAGCCTCTAGGGACTGCACTTTGACTACATTTAAGATATTTGCGTTGATACATTCCTCTACATCCACACATCAAACTGTGTACTTATATGAGTCGTGTTCTGAGAAAACTGTGCATACTGCATGTGCGAAAAGTGTCGTCCCAGTTCGCACAGGCTAATCAGGGACGACACTTTCCGCTTTTATGACATTTTTCGTTGAAATGAAGTCTCTTCTTAGCAAAATTCCAATTCAGGCGGAAAGTGTCGTTGCTTATTAGCCTGTGCGGACTGCACAGGCTAATCTGGGAAACACTTTACGCACATGCATTATGTCCAGTTTTCCCAAAACACGACTCATATATTTAAGCAAAACTTGAAACACTAGACTTTTTTCATGAGAGAAATTCAGGACCTTTCCGACTACCAAGTCTTATTATTCGCATTGTGTGCATTGTGTACTAGTTAACACACGAAGATAATTGTATGCGTTTCGCATATTCAAAATTTAAGAAACTGCTCATACGTTTGTTAAAACATTTCGCCAGTCGCTTGTCTTAAAAATAAGCCATCACAAAATAAAATACAGTTAGAAGACATACAGTATAGTGTTAGCAGGGTTGTGAACATTTGTTTTCATTATACAGCAGTAAATCGCACCAAGTGGACACTAGGGCAATGTGTCAGGAATCATTAATGTATTAATATATTTCCCTCTGTAATAGTCTCTTCTCTTGTACAAGACCGCTGTGATCGATTTGACATAGTATTATGTGTTCATATCTTGGCTTAAATATGCCCTTGCGTATTTGGTCGATATTCAGTGACTATAATACCAATACCTACCTCATACATTAAAACAACGCCGCCTACATCATTGTTGAATTTAAGTAAATTTAAAAAGGTTTTTTTTTGCTGTTAGTGTTCATTTTATTTGTTTACCATATATAACTTTACCTCAGTCGTATGTGTAATTCAAACAGTGAGACAAACAAAACTTGCTACTAGAAACTTGTTGACCATTATATCAGAAACACTGCTCTTTAGCTAGCACTGTATTTCCAGAAAATTAACTGAAATATAAAAATATTGTGTGTAAAGCTTACATCGACTTTCTCCATGTATTTTATTGTTATGGTCGATCCATTTAAGTATTTATTCTGATATTCGGTGTCTCGGAAAAATATCGCATTTTTAAGATATTCCCCTAAGCCCAGACCTCTAATTGACACATACTTGAACAAAATTGTCAACTCACATTAATGTTTGAGCTAACTTACACGAAATGTATTTTGTTAAACAAACAAAACATTAGCATGGAGTGTTTAGTCATTCATGAATTTAAGCGGCCAACCGTTTACATAATATGTGTTGCTGATTCTAGGTTATCACGATTTAGTAGTATCAAATAAGATTTAAAGATAGTAACAGGTATGTTGCATGTTATATTATTTCGATTACTGTTTTATTTAGCGTATTTTGTTTTCCGTTGGATGATATTGACTTGTATCTCTCCTGCATTACGCTCATACAAAACAAAAGAAGAAAGAGATGAAGGCTTGCGCATATTATGCAGCTTTTACACAAACATATAATCTCTGTCTTATTGTTTAGAATTTTAGCTTAAGATGTCAGTTATTATTATATGCATAGTTTATGCAGTTGTCATAAAAAAATACTTTAACGAAACAATCAAATTATGTCATATTGACGCAGCTGGTATTGTGATAACCTCATTATTAAAGAAAACGAAGGAAAGCATTGGACGAATAAACAGTTACTTGTATTACAATTTAGTGAAGAAAATATTTAGTATATCTCTTTGGTCGGCTTATTTAAGAGTTAATTAATTTTTGAATTAATCAATATAATAAAATAACGTATTTAACTTATTTTACGTTGGGTAAATACGTGATATATATATACATGAAATCATACAGTTCATCATAAAAATGTATAGTACACAAATCACAATCATTAAATCGCATTTAAATGTGTCATACAGTCCGTCCGTCCGTCCGTCCGTCTGTCTGTCAGTCCGTCACACTTTTCTGGATCCTGCGATAACTTTTTAAGTTCTTCATATTTTTTCATGAAACTTGAAACATGGATAGATGGCAATATGGAGATTATGCACTTCGTTTCATTTTTTTCCTACGTCAAAAATTCTGGTTGCTATAGCAACAAATATATAAAAAGAAATACAGGCAATGGTAGAGTTTCACCGGTACGGGACCATATTGCTTGGCAATCTTTAGTTTAGATTGTGTTCGGAATACGAGTTCAATTGCTTACTGGTTTATCAATTTAAAACTATAAAAATAAACGATTGATTATGGTTTAACATTATAATAAAAATGTCACATAAAATCAAGAAACAGAAACCAAAAATGAAATATTTAAATGGCCGTTACAAGTATTATGTCCAAAATCCTTTTTGGCCTATTTAATTCTGTCTGTTTACGGATGAACCTCTAATTAAAACGAGCGTACACCTTGTTCAATGATGATCAAGTCTATACAAATGCATCTTATGAACGTAAGCATAAACCCACGCAGACATTTATTACCAATTAGATTATTTGGATGATTCTTAAAATTAAGTATAATAACTATAATGTAATTTTTAGACGAAGCATCGCCAGAAGGATATTTTTTGTAAATTGAATCAAAGCGAAGCACAGATGTTCCTCCCGAGGACAGTGTTGCCGCAGTTAATGTGTTCACAGAGTCCGGATGACTATTTAATGTAATGTGTTTCTTGATATTATATTAGCTAACACATAAAGTATATTATGTGTGTTTGTCATCAAAGAATAAACTGTTATATACGTGTTACAATCAACTGATTCTAAGCCCATGTCAATGCTTATTATAACAGTATTACTGTATTTCGTGTGCGCATTTACATACAAATAATGTCGTTTTATAAGTTGAAAAAAACTCTAAATTTTAATTTTACATTATTTAAACGTAAAGTGCGCTCTTAACATAGACGATTTATAGTTTAAATGTTGATTCAACGTTACTTAAGGTGTAGTTAATTAATAATAGTGTCGACATGGTGCTATGTATATAATTAAGTGTATATAATGTACAGCTGATAGCTAATTGTAATTGATGCTAGACCAATTAGTAAATTACTTCAGGAGAATCACGGAATACCTGAATATGGCGTAAACTTACTTTAAACGGAAGGTTGCATTAACGAAGCCGGAAAACGGAACACTAAACGTCATCATCCCGAAAAAACATCCGCCGCAATCAAAATACTGAAGCGTCCGATTTACCATCGTCATAAATAACTGTCATAGAGATATCCACTAATGTGGATTCTTAAATAGTCTGATGATATTGCCATTGTGTTGAACCTAAAATGGTACGTGAACTAACATAAACACTTTCGTTTAGAAAAAAAAACGGTTATACAGAAGTAGGCGATGATGAATGCATATCTATTCCTGAAGCTGATGTAGTAAGTTTTCAAATTGACATACATATTTACAATAACAGTGTATGCAATAATTATTTCATATATAAATATTACAACAGTCATATGAATTAGTTTTTCAATCACAAATAAACGGCATTCAGTTTAATAATTATCGTTTTAGCATCATTGGTAATAATTATTGAACACTAGTTAACACATATGTTTTTTGCTCATAAGGCTTCTGCTTTCTACTAGAAATAAAAAGTGATCTTCGCAGGTACTTGGATAAAAGACAAAAGGCACTTTGACTTTTGTTCAGGATATAATCAAGCAAATTGACAAATCAGAAGACAGCTGATTTAAAGCACACCTATATTTAGTTAGGTATTATACCCAAAATGGTTAATACTGAAAGTAAAAACATTATGGCACACATAGTGAACCTTAGATAAATATGTATTTTTTATGTATATGAACGGAATGTTTCTTGAAACTAAGATAAAAGTAAACATGATTATATGTACTATGCTGAATATCGAACGAATGACGTCACCGCCATGGGTTACACACGGCTGAGTTGCGCAGTGCGATAGCGCATGATTGTTATTCCTTGCTGAACTTGTAGAGTGAAACTGTAAACTATTTGCTTTCATTTTTTTACAATGTTTATCAAGGTGTCTGCTGTTAAAATCGCTGATGATAGAATGGTTATAACAGGATGAAAATGTTCGGTGCAATATAAGATATGGGGAAACTCCACTTCCGAACCTACGTTATAAAGGTGAACAGCCAGACATCTCTAAATCCAAACGGTACAAAGACTTCCAATTGTGTTATCGGTCCATGTACAATATGGGGTTGCGTAGCTTGTAACTTTTATGTCATACAACCCTCATTGGTGCTTTGTTACTGAAGCATCATTTTTGTCGTTGAAGGATCATCTGCAGTATCTAAAAAAATGACTAGTGATGTTCTACTTTCATGTTACAAATTATGTGGCATTCTGACAGCATGCCGTTTTGTAGGAGATATCGAATTCGGAAAGCAAATAAATTTCGCGAATGTCTACTAATACAATGACGCATAAACATAAAAAAGTAAATTTTATAAATGATACATAAAATCCAATATGTAACGCAGTCAGTTATTAACGACATTATGACGACGTATCCATGCATTCTAAATAATTTTTTATTATGACAAAATGCCGCACATCGAAATTTAAATCATGTCATGGGTGGGTCAACGTTTTTTCTGGAATGTGAATGTTCATATCGTTTACCTTAAAACACATGGCGATTAATGGATTAGATGTTCAGGTAAAACAAAATATAAACGTAAAAGAGCTGACAACGAAATTAAGTCTGCCATGGTAGTAAACCACTTCGATCGACTCTAAGTAGTCGGCTAATCTCCGGCTGAAACGGACGAATAAGTCGACTGAATACGCTTCAAATGGTTTTTGCTCCTACAAGATTTGCATGAACATTAAATATGTTTAAGCTTAAGCAGAGGAGAGTTTAAGTACCATGTAGCAATCTAAGTATAGTCTATCTTGGTTTCATTACCAACCAGTGACGGGCCTGATTCTGTCAGAAAATAGAGCAATGTTGACAATGAAACAGAGGAATTTCTAAGCAAATAAACTGTGGAAATACAAAAGAAATTTACCAGACTGATGAAAGGTGAAATACTTCCAGGTGTTACAGAAGCACATTGTTTAATTACGAAAATGTGAAACAAATAGTAAGTATAATCATTGATGATAATAATAATAATAATGACGACAATAATATAAAAACCACTAAATAAGAGAACGTCCTTTCACCTGCCTTTATTTTCGTTTCATATAGGTAGCATGTAAGGGCTAATGCATATGATATTGTAAAATTCGAAAGGTATTATTGATAAGTATTTTAAAGTACAGCTCAGAAGCTGTATCACTATTTGACAGTAGTACACATATTTGAATAAAGATTTAATATCGATAGTTATTAAAACAGTAAATTTATTTATATTAAAATATGTATTGTTGCAATAAAACGATGTATAACTGTGTATAATCATGACCATTTGCTTTGTACGCTACGGTGGCATAAAGGGGACATAGGCAATAGTTTATTTAACAGTCTCTATAACGTGCGCACGTCATAGCTATGCCGTGCGCACGTCATAGAGTTGCATAAATGGGGCTTAGGCAATATTTAATTTGACAGTCTCTATGACGTGCGCACGTCATACAAATAGTTAAATAATATAACATATGAAATATTTTATTTAACTATTTATATGACGTGCGCACGCCATAGTTATGACGTGCGCATATGGCGTGCGCACGTCATAAATATGACGTGCGCACGTCAAAGTTATGACGTGGGCACGTCATAACTATGACGTGCGCACGTCATATCTATCACCTTCGCTCGTAATAGCTACGACGTGCGCACGTCATACTTATGTCGTGCGCACGTCAAAGTTATGACGTGCGCACGTCATAGCCTTGACGAGCGCACGTTATGACTATGACGTGCGCACGTCATAGAAATAGTTAAATAAAATATTTCCTATGTCCCCGTTATGCCGCCGTAGTACGCTTACATTTTCCCTTTGGGAGTATGGCCTTCTGAATGTATTATTCAATGAACTGACGTTGCTTTCGTATTGACTCTCGTAGCGCGCGGCAGCAAACATTAATAAATAAAACGATGCAAAGAAAAACTAGTACCAATAAGTACGTGAATGTATTCTGGTGCGTTTTCAGATATCATAATCAAATGTATACGGCGAAAGTGTTTACATTTTCTTTATGGAAACTACAACTCTTATCAAAAATATTCAAAACCATGCAAGTATAACTATGTACATTCCATCTAATAAAGAATTATTTGTCAATATGCATCATTCCCTGGTATTACATTTACAACACCGACACAAGATCGGCAAACGCTTTACCCATAAATGATCATATACAAATCTTTTAACAGGATCGTTGAATGACCGGGCACAACGCACATTTCAAAAAGGCTTGAAACGTTTAAGAATTAGCGAATTCTTTGTCATAAAATATTGTTTTTTCAAATCATGTTTTCGACACGAAGCAGTTTGGAGGTAACACCATCTTATTATGAAAATCAAGTAGAAATCAAAATATTTTTGCAAGAGTGGAATATCTTGCGCACGATATAAAAACTTCATATAGAAAAGTAATGTAGAACATCAGCAATGCACTTACCATTCATACTTATTATCTTATAATTTACCGAGTTGTGCATGGCAATAATTGAAGAAGATAAATACATTGAATTTCTGTAAACGCTTGCCTGTTTTTTTTGTGCAGGCATGACGGGCCCTCTATTGTTTCGCGATGTCTGAACATACATTGGATGATCTAGCTTCTTTGAAACAGATGTAAGCGATACATGACAAAGAGCGATTTCACAGATTACGTATACGTACTTCAATTTTATTGACAAAATAAGGAAATAATCGTTTTGGAATTATTTTGATTGGTGTAATATGTGACATATATAAGTAAATGTCTACGGTTGTTGAAGACGTTAAACACGGTTTAGCCTAGGGTCGATTTTTACTGAACGTTACGAGCCGGTGACGCCCTAATACGTCATTGGTATAATATGTTTCATTTTTATGTTTTCAAGTGTGTACCATTCTCTTTACTCGTTGTTTCCTTTTTGATATAAGTCAAGAAGTGTGTCTGTAGGGCATGAAGATTAAAGCCCCATAAACACTAAAACTCAACGAATAGTTCGTAAAAATATTTCGTTAAATTAAGTTAACACATAAAAAACAGTATTCCTTATAGCAATAGCCAAAACTTCAACTCAAAATATTATATGGTAACATAGATCTAAAATCACAATGTTCGGATATCGTCGTGAGAAATCCATGTGGAATATATTGTCCCACATAAAAAACGAGCAGTTTGTTTCTTGATAATTCTATGTGACCAGACTACATCTAGCGTTGACGTTTTGCCTATTGTTATAAGAAACACTGATTTGTTATGTGTTAACTTTATATTACGAAATAATTTATGAAATATTCGTTGAGTTTAAGTGATCTTTAGCAATATAACGTATTTGCTCGATAGTGTCACATCAAGAACGACGTTAAAAGCATCCCACAAAGGTTTTCCCGCGTTGCGTGCTGTAAGTCTGCTAATCTGAGTTACTCAATATTATAAACCTATAAAATACCATATTTACGACAAATAATAGCAAGATGTATATTTCTGCATCATTAATTTTTTTTAATCGTCATTTTTAACATATTTTTAAGACGTAGATGACTTTATATTAAATGTTCCATCAGATACATGTTATTCATAGCAGATTTTTTTTATTCACGACTTAATGTAAAACCAACGACAACCCACTAGAAATACGATAAAATATCAATATGACAAACCAAATAATTCCAAAACCTCACGTGGGCGAAGGAATTAAATTAAAAGACAACGAAACTGACATCAATTACAATTAATTAAATAATAAAAACAAAAATCGATCAAAACTGATCCATTCCACATATATTTAGCGTGTCGACGACGTGTCTAAAAATATTATAACATGCACATTTTATATCTTCCAAACCAATAACTTTTAAAGGTGAAGAGGAACTTTTTTGATTTGTTAATTAAGTTGTTAATATAAAAATCATGACAAGTTCTTGTCTATTCACAACGCAATAAATTAAGCAAATTAAGATTTAATATGTGGTCTGACTTCAGCAGTATGAACGGGCTAATCAGGGACAACACTTTCTGCCTCAACTGGATTTTTGCTAAGAAGAGACTTTCTATAAACAGAAAATATCATAAAATCGGAAAGAGTCGTCCTTAATTAGCCTGTGCGGACTGCACAGGCTAATCTTGGACGACACTTTACGCACATGCATTTAACTCCCTTTCCACAGAGAACGGTTAATATTAAATTTTGATAAATATCGTTTTTCTTCAGAAAATAAGTTGCAGACGGTTCAAAATTAAATACTGAAAATCAGTTTATGAAAATAAAACATTGTTCTCCCAGATCTGATGTTTCCAGTTATGCGTTACACATTCAAACATGGCATTTAAATAAATCATTTTGAATACAATGCCAACACAAGAACTGTACGTTCTCAAATTGCTCTGGAATTATTCGGTGCCACGCATTCATACTCGCTTATCAAATTGTAAAATATTCAAGAATTCCAATATATGTTGAATCATGCAATAAATTTTTCAAAACAGCAGGATAGTTATAGACGGGTAAAAGTCATTAATCAACGGTACGAATGAACAGTCCGAGTTTTATATCAGTCTGTATTGCCTAACACATTGTAGCAAGAAGTGAAGCTTACTGAACACTGATTATAACTCAATAACCTTACAAATGCCAATCCTGCGCATTCTGAACATAAAGCTCAGGAAAAGAAACTTACTAGACAAAACATAAGACTCCACTCACTAACATAAAAATCAATTGGAAATCCAGCTGAAAGTTTTAATAGAAAATAAAATAACGTTAAGTATATTGATATATGAGGACAAAACGGATGTGGTCTTGTTTATATTCATAAACAGCAACTACATATATAGCAGTATTGCGTATAAGATTTCTTAACAAATAGATACAACCTTTTCACAAAAAGAAGAAACACACAATTCTGTAGGAATATTCATAATCACCACCATAATCGATAAACAAATGTCCATTATTTACTAATTGTCATATTCACATCCAACGTAAAAAGTTATCAAAAAATAAAGTTCAGCAAATATAATGTATTGTTTTAATTCTTTCCTCAATGGGTTAGTTACATGATTGGTGGTCGTTAATTATCCGTGAAGTTCAATGGCAACTATACATGCAATTTGGTATGCTTTTCCATTAGCCACCGACATTCAGTGTTGATGCATCTAGGAACTTATTATGCACGTGCTGGATGTTTTTGTTCTTAGTTGTAATAACTAATGACGTGTTTTTTGCAATTAAATAAAGTTTGTCTGAATGATTGTGTTTTATTTTGCTCAAAAGACACTGGTTTATCCGTAATATAGATATTAAACGAAATAACGATAAGAATTTAACATGCACTGCTTTATGCGCGATCCAGTTACAACATTGAAGTTACTTTTATGGCCATGAGTCGTTTTAATTCGAATTACAAAACACGTGTATTTGCTTCTCTAAACATCCACGAAACTCAGATAAACAGAAATACACCTTATAGCAACTGCAATACTAGTTTGAATTGATTTAAGATTTTAAGCGAAGTTTGTTAGTTGTATTCAGGAAAAGAATAGTTTTTATTATTCTAAATGGAGTGTAAAATGTCGTGAATTATGTCTGTATCGCAATGCAATCAAAGATTTACATTCGTCGCTAAGTAATATAAATCCCACACAACCTGTAAATTTAGTTTAAAAAAAAACAGATAGCCTTTATGTAGCTGTGTTGTTTTTTTGCGTTCTTAGCAAATCATCTGGGATGATGTTAGATGGTTTAACAATAGCTCGAAGGTTTATAAGAGTTGCATTTATATGACATTTATGGAAAATATACATCTGCAAGTATTAATTTTATGTACGCTTGCAAAGACGAGTTCTTATGTGGCGTTTCACCGGATTTGGATGGTTATTGAATGTTCTTAAAATAGTAATATTAAGTCCATGTTCTTATAGCACTTTTGTCGGGCAATCCTAACCGTCTACGCACTTGATGGACACTTCATTACGGCAAAGATCACCTTTGTGTGGTATGGATTTTCTGTCTCTCTAATGCCGATCACTGGTCAAACAGGATCGCTAATATAAGCACCAGTCTCAAGCGAGTTAAAGCGAAGGTTCATTTATTGATTATCTTCGACAAAGTGTGCACATTTATTAATACAGTAATATAAAACTTGTCTTTTATTTAGGATGGCAAGCCGCACGTTAATAGAACAAATCATATCAAAAGAAGACAGCTAACTGTCTTAAATGATAGCAGAAAAACGGTTTTCAATAATAGGGTATCCAATTGGACTTCAGCTAACTGCACACGGAATTCATTTTTAAATCCCGTGCTTTTGTCAGAATCACACGTTGAAAGATGCTTACATTAAATTGTTCACCATATCTTCTTGTTTGAAAATTACAAGAAAAAAAATCTTAACGGAAAACATTATTGGTTTTACAGGAGAAAATATTTTACAATTTTAAGATTTTGCATAACGACGTTTTCTGATTAAAAAGTATTAAATTTACTCAATTTACTAAAACCTTATGCAAAATTATATTCTTATTGATAAATTACTTAAATATTGTCAGACCATGCTTGCTTTTGGGAAGTAGATTTGATGGTTAGTGTATTGCCCATTAAACAGTGTGTTATATTTTACAATATTTTTTAACGCGTCAATGAGCCAATCGGCGACAATTTCTATTGCAAACTACACTGTATATGTACTGTTGTTTGTAAATGAGCGATGTAAATTCACAAGCATAACATTTACAATATTCTTATTGGTGTGAAAAGAAATGATTAAAGTACCATAGTTTACTGTTTAGTTTTATGTTTGCTCAACTTTTCGTATGCAAAGTCGCTTAAACAATTAAATGAAAAACAATATAATACGCATGCAATACATATTCCCTCTGCTTCCTTTTTAATCGCATACTATGAATAAATAACAATTTATTTATTTATTTTTTTTATTCAATATCATACATACAATGTAAACATGTATATGATCATACAACATAGTGATTGTACAAAGCAATAAAGTTCAGACATGTTATACAAGATATGCTAATATATATATTTTTTAGAGAGAATAGAAAAGAACAACAGAGGAATAGTTATGAAAAATGATGAGTTGTATAAAGTCGGAAGAAAGCATAATGGACTTGTGTGTTTTGTTTTATATTCACAATGATCTTGTCAGATTGAAAAAAAAATAAACAAAACTATTTTAGAAAGATAAACTAACATTAGAGTGAAATGTATAAAAGTGGACAAAATATTATGAGAATTTAATCCGATTCCATTTTTGTTCAAAGATTTGTAATGTGTCATTACTGAGGGCTATATAAATAACAATTTATATACTCGAACGTTCACCTTGCATAAACTTCCTCGGTTTATTATGTGTGTTGTAACATGTTCATGTATCACGATGTTTTATGTATGGTTAAAACTAACATGGCAATAGCAATGTCGGATGCGTTGTATATTACATGAACACTTTGTTGGCGGTCGACGAGATTGTAAACGCATTCAAACGTCATATGACCAATAAAAAAAACAATCGTTCATCAAGGATTACATTCGCATTGTAAGCGTATCAATTGAATTATCGTCTCAATGTTAAATTTTTATCCAACAATCATTTTTCCCATGCGTTCAGGGACGATTCACATTCTTAAATATGCCTTACGTTCTTGACTTAAACATAAAATATAAGAACATATATGCGAGTTCCTTTATTCCAAAGATGTTTAACAATTGTGTTGTTGTTAATTGTTCGTATTGCTGTCTTTCCAGTTGTATTTACAAATGTTTTCCATAAATCTGTCGAAGTCTTCCGCTGTGTTAACGTTATGTTATTTGTTCTACTAGCAATCATATTAAAAAGTACCATCGCTGTCAGAGGATTGATAATAGTGAAACACATTGTCAGTAAACAGTAAAAGAAACACGTCAAAGCCACATATACATTGATTATTGTTCACCTTAAATAAGATGACATGTTCGCAACATGGGTATCCCCTTAATGATAAGATTAATACCATAATAAATCATGATATGATAAAATATGTTCCGAGCAATCATTATTGCAATGTTTCTGTAACTTCCATTAACATGATAGTCTAAAATGGCTGCTCTGAATTAAGATTTCACATATCACATATATCTTCGATATAGCTTAACGTTAAAACGTTTATTGTTGACTCTTCCAGAGAGCATCCCATCAATTTAACCGAACTGCTCGAATTGTTCGACGTAAAAGCTTTCACATTAATGACTGAAATGAATTTTCACAATCGCGATTTCTGGGATATTTGTAATGACAATTTTGTAACACAGTGAAGAAGATAAATATATTACTTTCGACCATTTAACTTACTCTTGTGCAATGAAAATGTGTAAAATTAATCAATACATTATTTTACTCTGACTGCATAAACATAAAGGGATGGAGCTGTATTATTCCTTTGAATTATCGGAAAAAAATAGCGAAATAATGATCTGAATGAAGTAAAATACATACATTGCTCAGGTCTGTTTTTGTGTTTATATCACAACCTGCGTACGATAAGTTGAAAACATTTTGATATCTTACTTATATAAAATACAAAAGTCATTTCACTTGAGAAATCGTAACATAACTATTAGAAATAGGTATGTGATTATTACAAATTAAAATTTCAGACCAAATATACATTGCGAATTTCTTTTTACTTCTTCCAATGACATATGTGTTTGAATTGGCAAAACAACAATTACAATACATAAGTTATGCAACTTCACTCATAAAAATTGCTGAATAGTTTTAAACATCGATAACGTTTCGAATCGAACGTTTTCAAAGCATTATATAAAAAAAACATTTCCTCCTGCAAAGGAAGCACCATGTGTTTCAAGCGTCGATAAATAATCCCACATAATTGACGCGCGATCTTAATTGCATTGCTTACTTTTTGTCTCGAGTATTAACCCCCTTGTTTCCTATTCCAAGCCGTGTGGCGGGATCATTTGTTATCTTTATCAAAGATGAGGGCTTTATATAATAATATTTCCTACGAACTGACTCATAATCGGCTGTTTTGATATGATCAACAGGTTACCGTCCTTGATTCACTACATTTGCGATATTTATAAGTCAGCTGTATGGTAAGTGGGTCAACGAAAACGATTTATCAATACGTAAATTATAAAATATGTCAATTTACATGAATATTGATATTGGAGTTATTCTTGTCGTAAATGACATAAAATGATCAATATATTTTGTGAATAGTATTAAGAATGTTAAGAATGTCAACAACATATCAGATAAGCATTTAAACGAATTCCAAATCATAATCGTTACTTGTTGGTTGAACATGTACACAAAACATGTACACAAAAGCATATACATGAATAAAAAATCGATAGTTAAACAATTATATTAAACATTGTATTACAGTTTAAACATGAATCCTGGCACGATCCTGGCTTTGTGTAAAATAACATGTTGAACAACTAAAAAGTACTTAATAAATAGCATATGCGATTAATGTGTTAGGTTTCTCAGACCCGATTCGGTGATTATTGGCGGAAGTTTAAGACCTCAATTATCAGTACTCTTTCATTAAGATGACTTGGACGAGGCTTATCTCGTTCACTTGGTTACTCATACAGTTACCCGGCAACCAATAAAGGTCTCTTTCATACTGTTATGATGATTCAATGCCACAAAACATATAAAGTACACTTGATTTAGCGACTGGTATAGCTAGTTAACATAAACAAGATACTCGTGAACTCTGTAAGAATGAATTATGTGCGTAGTAAATATCCTGCGCTTGTGTTCGGTTTGATTTCTGCATTTGTTGCACAAGTGGACTGTTACTAGTATACAAGAACTGAAATTATTGAACAAAAAATTAAAAGAATGTATTCTTTCATAAAAACTAGTATGAGTTTAATTGAGCTATATATTGTAATGTATATTTCATGTATAACATGTAAATATTTTCCGAATTCATTCCTCATCCGAATATCGGTGAACATTATTATTGTTGTTCACATTTTGTCTATACAGTGCACTGCATTAAGCAAGATAATGTTCTCCAAGATCTAATATATTTATATATTTGTATTTACTATGTGTTTAGTCCATTATATGTTGTTTGTTGTGAGAAAAATCCAACATATTCGAAATTCCTGCACTGTCAAAATCGTTGCAGCAATGTATACTGATGACGTCATACGTAGGAATATGGTGGAGTTTTATTGCATGCAATTGACTTTAAAATAGGCTGTACAATTATTATATTCACTCCTCTATTTGTATAAAAATATGATATTTATTATAACTTGCAAACTGTTCATTTATATTAATTGTTAAAACATAATAGTTTGCAGGGAACTATTTGAGACGCTGACTGCGTAAGAATTTCTTATACATGCATATTTAAAGGTGTCCATTGTTTCAAGTCATCAAACTTATTGCCTTCTTTGATTAAGATGTGATATTTATGATGATTGTCGATTTATTATAATTAGAAGTATATTCTTGTTTACATGTAACCGCATTACTTCCATATATGGTGCAGGATGCTGCAGGATTGTGATTGGCTGCAGCTGAATCATTGGCTGCAGCCGAAGGGTATATAAGGAGGTTCTCCGCACAGTTTTGGCAGCAGTTGCTAACAACAAACATCACTGTTCGATCAATTGAAAGCCCTTTCAAAAAGTAAGAAACAAACAGTAATACTTCATAAAACATTTTCATTTCAGGAATTAAAAGTAATAATCAGAATGTGTTTGTTACATTCACTACTAACTACTGGTATTCAAGTAAAACGAACTTTTTTAGTATTCCATCAGTACTATTTTATGATATTGACAACCTTAGAGCAGAGCAACTGTTCACCAAACGTCCATCCTTTTTAAGTCAACTCTAACAGTTTAGAGATATTATTGTATTATATAATGTGTAATGCTTGTCTGAATAAAGATGCATTATGTAAAACGTTAAACGGTCTCCGTCTTGCTTAGAGTTTGTTGCTGGACTCAAACTCAAACTACAATTGAGCGCATTGAGATGAGCAATTGTATCTTACATGTTAGGTAGCTTACAATATGCATTATATTTAAATACACATCGTTAGACCGCAATTGATCGTTTAATTACTGTTTCCAAGATCCGACAAAGTTTTTAATTATAACAATATAAGCTAAGTAATGTGCACATTCATTAACTACAAACACTTTTCTAAAATGGGTTTTCGATTGTTTTCAATCCGGAGCTAAGACCGTTGTAAAAAATGATAATTAAAACAAAACTTTTTGATTAGTCTTGACTGTAACGTTTTGCACTGATACCTAATTCTACTAACAACACGAGCGAATTTACGACGACTGAATGCTTTTCACCCGTAACGAAACTTTCTTCCGCAACAAAATGTTATTTATTTGACTGCGAAACGTAACCACAATTTTGTTTAAACGTGCCAGTTCTTTTAAATGACATATACTTAGTCATTTAGCAATCTTGCATACTTATATATACAGTTTGTTAAAAAAATGAAGGAAATGTTGTTACTATATCGCAAAATGTTTGACAGGTATATCTACAAATTATTTAATTGTATACCACTATATAAATCTCTTATTTACATATTAAAGAAATATATTATATGACCCCATAAAGTCTAGTAGGAACGGAGGTCCACTGTGCATGATTGGAACCTTTTTTTTAAGATGCTGATGATGTTCTACATTGTCTTGGGTTAAATAAAAAATTTGTTCCCAAGAAAAATGTCATGCCCACGGGGTCTAAATCCAAAATTGCCGCTAAGATGGCCGACCAAAAACATAGAAAATACCGTTTTTTTCTTAAATGACACAAACAACATATACTATTTTTTTCCATGATTTTGGTAAGCTTTTGTAATTTAAGCAATTTAGAACATATTTTGCAAAGTATATATTTCAATTTTTACATGAAAAGCAATTTGGGTGTAATTATCATACAAACTACATTCATAACAAAAAAGAGACTGATGCATAATATGATATATTATTTAATGTGAATATAATTGTTATATATGGCAGGAAAAGTAGGTAAATGACAAATCCGAAGAAAACATGCCTGTACTTGTTAATATTTTTAAGATATAGTTGCCTTTAAAAAAATGTTTTGTACATTATGTGGATTGTTTAATTCTGAAAAATGAATGAGTATTGTATGTAAATAGAATGTACTATATTGTTATAGAAAAGTTAATGTTAACATAGGAAAAAACTATTATATATACACTGACTCATTAAAATCTCTCACATTTGGCAAATAACACACACTGTTGAAAGATATTAGTATAATTTTCCAATAAAATATTCACGGTGCCATTAATACCGAGTAGTATGTTGTATTATTGTATTTTGTTTCTTTTACTAAAACGTATACATGTCATAATACACAATGGTGAGAAACACTAAAAATGACCAAACAAAATCAATATCTGTAGGTATATATAAACAAACTCAAAATTACCCAACGGGTCAAAAAAAGGTCGGTTATGCAATTAATTATTATTTTTCGATTTTTTTGTTGTTGACAAAAAAACTATTCCATCTAAATTAAAGAAAAATGTTGTTTTCCTCAAAATTAACCGGTACCATTCCCTTGAAGTTTGTGTCGCCGTATCTTGCATTTCTCTGCTCCCTATGCAGGGACTAGTTGCTAAAAAAAATACCGGCCATTGAGTGTTCCATCAAGGTATTATTGTGACTAAATTGTTAACCCTTCAATATATATTTTAATTGGTAGCAAATTTGTTTTCTGGAATTATTTGAAAATATTTGAAGATAGCATTGCTTTTAAATTAATTATGTGTTGGAACTGAAGTTTATCTTTACAGACGTTTATCTTAAAGTTTTGAACAATCGTAGCCTGTCCAGCTGATTACGCACAACACTGGTGTGCATTAACAAATTCAGATCACCATGAAAGCCGTTGATCACAGGCGCCGCCTCTCTTTTCCGATGTTTTAATACACAAGCCGATTATACTTCCAAGGTGTCGCTAAGTTTGAGATTTTTTTATATAATGAAGAAATCAATGAGATGAGTAGAGTGTTCTTGATTATTAACATATGGCACCTTATTTGTAAAATCCGTCAATGTTTTGCGATTCAGCGAAGATTCATTTATTTTTTAAGTGCACAGAAATATGAAATTGCAACCCACCTATTATATCAGAATGCACCATTTGTCGCGTCAACAAAAACTTTGTTTTTGGTCGATCCACTAGCTATGTTTGCGTTGTTTCCAAAAGACTAGCCCGTGTTAGGGATGTGGCGCTTATAACCGGGGTTGGCACCCATGTCCAATTTAACGATGGTAAATTTGCATGTTTAATATCATCCTACTTAATCTACTTATCTTGTTTGAGACGATTATGTTTTTGACATACAGGTATTCCGAACAAAGTGTTTTACCAATACTGCCTAGACTGATAATAACTTTATTCTTTATAATAGATAATAAAATACAACATTACACAATGTCTGGCGTCTTCGTTCGAACGGGTGTTAATTAAATCGTATGCATAAACAAGACAATCATTTTCAAATACAGTCGATACAACCATGTCGCTTTGTTTTTGTACGGGATTAATTAAGCGAATTCTTATATAACAAAGATTGATACTCTCGAGTGGTTAATTGAGATGCAAATTTTGTAAATATTATTTCTTCGATATAACTAACACTATTTAACAAATCATTGCCTTTCCGATTATTAGTATTTTTCTTCAAATGCTTTAATACATGACATGAGCTTCAATAATAATTCGAGAAAGGAGATACATGTTACAAACTTGTGGGAACGACTTAATCAGTTTCGGGAAGGAGTACCTAGGTAGTGATGACAACACCTGACTCACCGGAAAAACTTTATATGTCTTGCGAATGATATATCTAGCATTAACGCTTGAGATAGCATACTCGTTGTAACGACCAATCAGAATACACGCAGTTTGAAAAACCTTTAAATGCACGAGCCTATCCTATTCATATCAGCTGGAGCGTGCCGAGGCGAGTGTCACCCGCAGAGGATTTTCTCACCTGTACATATTTCCTTATAGAGGGGAACTTCTGCGGGCGGCTCTGCAAATCCAGCTGAGTCCGCCACCTTCGAGCCGGACGTCTTCTTTACTGCTATGTTCGCTGTCTCCTCGAAGATTCAGCGGTCTAGTCATACGCTGTTTATCGACGTGGGTACGCTGTCTCCCGCCTGTATGCAAAAATCAAAGAGGATAATGTGGCTTCACACTATGCCTTCCAGAAGAGGGACGGGAGAAGCGGGAGAGCGATCTTACCAGTGTGGAGGACATACGGGGCGGACCAGTGACGTGATGCACCCCAAAACATCGAGGGGTGGCCTTATAGAGGGACCCCGGGTCGGCGGTACTCAGTGCGCTCAACGCACTGCGGATACCGTCTCAGGGTTTAAAACGACGGCTGATTACGGCAAGAGCGGCCATTAAGGCGGGGCAGCGCGGAGAAAAGAAAGGGTTGCCTTTTATTGTCTAAGGTCGAACCATAATCACTCCGTGAAGGAGGAGGATGGACCTTTAAATAAACTACGAATAAACACACACATTCATATCATACAGCAGTGATCCAAATAGGACTTGAAATGGGCAGTTAGGGGCTATTATGTCAAAAGGGCACTTTCGAGCGCGCGGGCGTATCTGGAATGCTCCATTTTGCATATTATTTTATGTTATTAATCCATGTAATTGTTAGAAGATATTATACCAAATATTATTAAACCATTCAAATAAAATGTATACAATGAGGAATACATTAATTACAATGTAATAAGAGATTTATTAATTATCATATGTCCAAAAAATATATATGGGCAGGGCGGGGCTTCAGAAGGGCAGGGTGGGGCTTCGGAGGGGCAGGGCAGGCGCCGTTTCATTCAGGCCTAGCTGGAGCACTGTACAGAGTCATGGCAGTATAAGTCATTTTATACATACGTTAAACAAATTACTGGTGATCTAATTGTCTAGCTGTCTCACATTAATACCTTGATGGAACAATTTATATCTTTTTCACAACTTGTAATGCTGTTACCAAGAGTAAGCTATGTTGTTCTCGCGACTTACTAACTCATTTTCTTGAGCGTAAGAACAATATATTGAGGCATTCTTATAACGTAAATAATACAAAAACAATTATCATGTCCCATTTGTACCGGTATACAAGATGATCCAGATAACGCGTATTTCATTGGCCGAGTAAATTGCTAGTTTTGTGTTACCTGGCATTATTATCACAATTTTTTCAACAATATAATATATGTATTGCAATGTTTATACATGAATTTGAACATAATGGTACGGCAAATCAGCTCCCACTCTTCCCCCACTATAAAAACAAGAAATATATGGCAAATGTGCTTTAATATTGGTCTTTATTAAAAGAATGACGTTTTCCTATATGATAACACTATTTTTACAATGTTGTTTTGTACCAATTACTCAATTATTACTTGCTTAATCTTGCCATTTCGTAAAATAACCGTTTAAATAAGGTATGAAACTATTCATGGTAGAGATAAGTAGCATGTTTTAGTCATAAACAATCTTATTTAAGAACAGATGCTTAACATTTTCAAAATATTTGGGATTCAGATATTACTTGTATATTGAACAGTCTTTTTTATTCAGGATGCTGACTTGGTTTGACTGAGAGGGTGCATTGTTTATTAAAACTCGCAAATTCTAATGGAAAGTATGTATGTTCGGCATAATTATGTAATAACTTATTTTTGTTTTCTGTTCTTAGCGTCACCTACCTGGCATTGGCTCCCGCTCTTTTGGAAAATGCAAACATATTTTGTAGGTCGGTAATAAACCAATGTCTAAGTTGAATCTACGATTTTAATGTCTTGAAAGCAACTGCTTGATGTCATTATTGATATAATTGGGTTGATTTTTTTCTTTACGCAGGCAAAAAAGCAATCCCCTGCTTTGATGTTCATCATAATGTATAAAGGTCCGCATGTTTTCAACTGGGTTGCGATTCTTTGGTTCAAAACTACATCAGGTAATAACTTTTTAAAAAAATGCTCGCATTTCCCTATTGAAGGTGATTGTATGGTTTTGTACATTAATGTATAAAGCAATATTCGTAGAATCGCATTAAATTGCCTAATTTTAAATTTTAGACACGATCTTATAAAAATAAAAAAAACTTATTAAACATAATCACTTTCAAGAGATTGCAACATGTTCAACAACTTCCATTCCCTGCACTATGGGTCTTGCAGACAGAAAGTAAATTAGTATTTCACAATATCCATGTTGTTGTTTTTTCCAAATATGATTGATGCTTTTGGCCATTTAGACCTATAATCGACCCTATGGTAGATGAGCAGTTGTGTTACAATGGAACGTTTACATGCGCTCGATGAACCGTGCATGTATGACGCTACAGCATGTTTTGAAGATTCTGGCACGATGACCGCTTTTCACTCACGACGCATACAAATCAAAGGTCTGACAGATTGATGAAAATCAACATCAATTTTTATGTCTCACAACTTAAATTAAATTTTAAATATATTCTCTCTAAAGTGTTGTTCTTCATTAAAATATACAGTGTTAACCGCTCGCTGGACATTATTATAATGTTAGTTCGGATTTGTATGTAAAACTTGTGTTTCTTCTAAATATTTCTAAATAGAGAGATCCACAATAACTTCACATATAAATAAAGCTCTGTATGGCTATTAAGAATTTATTAGTAGATTCCTTTTTAATTTTTAAATAACAGTTTAATGAGAAAATTTAGTAGAAGTTATGGAACAAACTCCGGGTCCACACATTATTATTTAGCCTGAGGCGCGTATGGTCTTCATAAACTTCAAAAAATACGCACGCAAAACTGTTTTGGTTGCTTAATTTACTTAGATTTCATCTACTTACTTGATTGCATACAATATATTTTCTATAAACACATAGAAAGGAATGTATACGTTACAAGAACATTATAGAAACTTCATAATTTAGTACAGACTAAGAGTTTGTCGCAAAATTGTGTATTATGCAGTGTTTCAGTTTTAGTAAACAGCATTGACACTTTACCATAATCCCCCGAAAAAAATACATACTTACATAAAACACATCTTAAGCAGATTTTAATTGTGTAAAAATAACAATATTTGTTGTATTGGATAATTTAGGTGACATCTTACAACAGGGGTTTTCATTTGAGGAATTTTAATGCGTAAGCTTTGTGCATACAATTATATGATTTTCTTTTCAAATTTATATTAACAATACTGTTATGAGTAAGTGGAATTAGATTTTAATTATATCAATGTATATGCACTTATCAGTACGAAAATAAATCCATATATCCGTTAACATAACAAGTTCAAAAATGATTAATAATCTAACAAGATATCAACATTCACATTATGCATTTTTACTTCAGATTGTCATTTGTCCCATCCACGTTTATTTTCTTGTATATAATACTCATGGATGATATTCACATAAAATAATATATCATTTTAATCCTAAGTCTCTTTATGGTTTATAATATGCAGTTAATTTCATCCAAAAAGCTTTTTAGGTAATACAACCATTTTGTGTACCAATTTAACGTGTATTTTATCATGATTTTTATAATATATTCATGTAATATATTTCGTTAAAAAAGTTAACTGTTGTAGTTTTTTTTAATTATAATTATTTAATCCCTTAACATTAACAAGGTAACCAAAATGGTCGCAAATAGATGTTTTTGATGCAATTTCTGCAAACACAGTATTTATAGGTTTATTGGCAGCCGTCTTGGAAGCCATCTGGGCTTTAGAAACCATGTGATAAATAAGTTTCGTGGGTACAAAAATAATGTTTTACCCCAAACATGTAGGTTATCATCAGCATTTTCAATTAATATCTTAGAATCATGCAGTGTGATCCCCTAATACTACTAGAGCTCAATGTGAGATTTATTATGGACTTTGTTGATGTTTTTCTATCTTTTTTTTACTATTTTAATTAAGAGAAATGAATTGTATGTTTAGAAACAATGTACATGCACTAAAAAGTATCGAAAGGATCCAAATACATAAACATAACAAGTTAAAAAAACTCGTATAACTCAACATATATAAATATGCGCATTAGGCATTTTTTCTTTATATTTGTCATTTACCCCACCCACATTTCTTCTCTTAAAAATCACATTCATATTATCATATTCACATGAAATATTATATATTTATATTCCTTTATCCCGTAGGTGTGTATGAATGTAGGTAGGATGATAATTGCATCTAATTTTTTTTTCAGATACAAATTGAAACATGTTATAAGCACAAACCACATGGTTTTTTTTTATATTAAACCCAAAAACTCATTTGTATAATAAGAATAATATGTTCTCAATTGTTTAAATTAAAAAGCTTACCAAAATCATGGAAAATATATTTTGTTTGTGTCATTTGCGAGAAAAACGGCATTTCCTTTGTTTTTGGTCGGCTATCTTGGCGGCCATCTTGGATTTAGACCCCGTGGGCATGACTTTTTTCTTGGGAACAAACTTTTTCTTTTATCCAAGACAATGTAGAACATCATCAGCATATTTTAAAAAAAAAGGTTCCAATCATGCACCGTGGACCTCCGTTCCTACTAGACTAATAAGTCCGTATTGTATCAATACACAAAAATTACATGATTGACCTTAAGAGTAAACACCACAACAACTTGCAAGTCGCCTTGGTTCAAACTGGACAGTAGCTCTAATCTGGTATCTGTTTACGGTACGAAAGTTGCACTAATTGAATATTAGTGTCTCTTGCTGCCAACGAAAAAGGTGCAGATCATTATGTCTTTGTTAGGGTGGGTTGTATGATGTCTAAGGGTTAACTCTAATATTTATGACAATTATGAACATCCTGCATTAACAAATACATGTATTTACACTACTAGTGTGGTTCTTTTATTTCGAGCCCCTTATATATGCGCAATGTGTGTTGTATGCATTAACAAAATTAAACACGACTTCATCTGAAGGAGTAACGTATTTATGAAAACGACGAAAAGCCAATACAACGAAAAAACTCATCCAAAAATGACAAAGGTCCGTAACTCGAGCACATGCATGGAAACAGATAGTGTTGTCTATGAGTCACTATGTAATTTAAGTAACATATTAATAAAATGTAATACACTACGTCTAGCGCGATTTCTGCCATCCACCTCACTCCCACCGTGGACAATTTTTCGTGAGCGTGGAAAATCACTGCGTTCGGAAGGTGTTTCCATCATGATAGATCGCGTCGACAGTGGCTGAACACCGCGGGCGTTATCGGGAAATCGATCTCACGTTTGTCCGGATACCGCAAGCTATACGTGCACAAACGAAAAAGCATTTCCGAAATTTTAACAAAAACGAACAATTCTTTAAATAAACAACAAATAAATCTTCACGCAGAAACTGTAGAAACAAAATATAAAGTACATCACGCTCGATGTACGATATGTCAAATGATTCTGGAACGAGGGTAACAATAGAAAATTATGACGATTGTGAACAATCAAGTTACAATGAACACAAATGTACATACAAATGTAACAAAACATTCTAGAACTTTGCAAAAATTAAACGGTCTGCTATATCGAAATATACATATTTATTCACATTTACCTGTATTTCACAGCGAACCACCGAGGCCGCGGTGGTCCACCGCGATCATGGTGGTCCACCGTGAGATCAATTTTCCGATATCGCAGAGACTGACACCGCAATACGCCACGGCGAAATCACCGAGTTCAACGGTATATCGTGGTGAGATAGTAATTGTCCACTCTGGGCTGAATCACGGTGATGCGATGTGGATGGCAGAAATCGCGCTAGACGTAGTGTATTTTTGTCGCATAAAATCATGATGAAAATAGAAAAGTGTGATGGGACGGAGTCTTATACGTTATTATCTTATTTTTACCTTAGATATGGTCGGTAAAGATATTGTACCCATTGGTATTGTCGTGTCGGTTCACACGCTACTGGTCAAAAATAATACGTAAGTAAATTCGGACGGACGTTGTTCGCAAATCCGACATTGCCAATACTGAAAGTTTTAATTATACACAGTTGAATTCACCCAGTATAATTTTTAAACGCAACTTATGTTTAGTACGTATTGCTTTCAATTATAAATACCTGATGTATTGTCACTGTAATTGTTTGCTGACTAATGTTGATCCAACGAACTTGTCAGATAAGTGATAATGTTGTTCCGATGAATGGATAACATAAGTGCTGAGTTACGAAAGGGCTCAGCGAAAGAAAGTTTACCACACTGTGTCAAATACGTATTTTGGTTTATTTTATATGGATGCTTACCGTCAACTGCATATAAATTGACACATATATTTGTGATTAAACCTCATAAATAGTAGTTGTCTTTATATTAGTTTTCCGTTGGAAGTAAACTCTGTTCATGTGCAGATGCACGTATTTAAAATGCAGCACTTGATTAAGGCCTCGATGCGTGATTGATCTTAAAAACATGCCATGGGAAATGTATTTGCTAAATATGAGTAAATGGTGTATGCGTCTTTTTGTAGTATGATTAAATTAACTGTTCTCATGTAATTTCGCACAGTTAACTTAAACACGTTGACACACCTTTTTGTAGCATTTTAAAAGGTTGTTTTTTACAATTGCATACCATTATAATGCAATCAAACGTTTATTTTTACGTAACTTTTTCCTTTCAAAAATATTTAAATAGACACCATACGCAATATCAGTTCCAAAACATACAAGGACTGATTTTATGCAAAATAGGATTTGTTTAACAATTAATAACAATAATTGCACAATTTTGTCAGGAATTTAAAGAAAACATTATATAAATAATCAATGCGAATAACCCAAACACAAAATTACCAACGTTGAAAGAGGACATAAATCTTTTGTTAAGTATGGATTTTAGCTTATCCTGACTGGAATTATGTTACGTTGCAAACTTGCCCGTTTGTGTTAAGATCACAACGGATATGTAAGGAATGGATACCCTAGGTGTGACAAAAAATGTTTGTGCGAGTTGTAAAAGGTCGTTCCAATTAGGGTTTTATAAAACATTTTTATATACAAGAGTGTGTAATCGGAACAAAGTCAGCTGCATTGGCAGTCGTGAAACATTTAAAAATGAGGCCATTTTTTTAAATGAACACATTTCCGATTTAACATATCCACAATGACTAAGGTCCGTAATTTTTAGTAAATGCTTTAAACATAGCTTTGTAAGTGTCTGTAAGTGACAATGTTAAATAACCGATCAGTATTACGTGATACCATATGGTCGCAGTTGATAAAGCTTATAAAGGATTATTGTGATGCAATAGTCGTTTCAATTATCTTTTTGATTCATGGTGATGCACACTGTAGAAATTTGGTCCATTAACACTGCGGAGACCGTGAACCAGACAGTCCTTAAAACGTCAATATTATGGCATACGTTATCAGGGTGTGTCATGGCTTATTGAAAGTAAAATCGTTGCCACAATACCGTATTCTCTGTTGTTACCGTACAGTTTTATACAAGTTTAATATAATTATTTGTGACATTTATGCAATAAATGTTTAAATAATGTCTCATACAAAAGGATGCTGTATGAGATTCGCGGGCATATGGCGTTTATATAAAAATAAATGGTTATGTTTTTTCAACTCACCTTGAGTCTTAATGTGTAATATGTTGTTTTTTTAAATTACTGAAACTTCTTATAAACATACTGAACCTTTTTAAAAGAAAACAAAACCAAACAAAATGAATCATCATTTCCAAACAGCATCACATTAGACCTATACATTCATTTATATAAAAACATAAAGACACACGTTTATAAAACGTGTCGTTCTGAATAAATGTGTCATTAATAACACGCAGCAATTTTTCCAATTATTAAATTACATCAAGTTTTTTTCAAATCTGAATAGCCAAAACTACATGATATGTTTGCCTAATATATTCGTCGTATCTAAGAATTGATTTGCGAACAATTTCATATGGTTTGGTTTTGCAGTTGAACCAATAGTCTTCAAACACGACGTGCAACATCATAATAAAGCAAATCACATAGTGAAAAAGCTCCTCGAATTTATACTTGTTTTCTAAGGTGTTTTTGAAATGTAGACAAGACAGTTAAATATAGTGTTTTGCTTTTATTTACCCAGATTCAAACTTTTTCTTGACATTATGGCAAAACACGTTCTGACCATGTTTAATTTAGATATACTATTACATGTGATTTATACAAGGTAGCAATCGTTTTTTTAAGATTTAACATGGTGAACTTGTTTTTGACATCAATAGAACCAGATTTTACTTTGGCCAGGAGTTTGGTAAGATACCGTTTTAGCAAAGTTTCAGGAATATTGAGTCATATATATAGCCAAATTATTTTTCATAGAGTGATCCAATCATGAGTCAACTTAACCACGAATATAGCATATCATTGGTTGAGTTAAGATTAACATTCTGACACAGGATTTTGTCGCATATATGTATTCTAGCGCACTTACGTGGTAATAAATAATGATAATCCTATTTTTAGATTTTACATGCTGGCTTAGTTAAAGTCAAAAGTCATTCCCTGATCAGATCGAAATTGTCATACCCTTACACATTGTCTGATTGTCTCTACTGTCCTGAATCTGCGTATGTCATTCGAACTTTCATTCAAAGTTTTGTCTTTTGATTAACCGTCGGACAAACAGTTTCTTGCGTGCCGGTTTGCCATTTGGCCGATGCAATCGTCAGCGTCCGTCTTATTACATTTTTATACAGACAGAACTGAACACATAGGCATTATAGTGTCGCCAAATAGTTGCAGAAATTATTTCTTACGAATCGTTTTCCATTGCTTTCTTAAAGTTTTATATATAGACTTGGATTACATATTAATACAGGTTATGACATTTTTCAAGTTGTTTGTCTCATTTTATAACGTTGAGTGAGTTGTGCGTATGTTTGTGGGACAGTTTGTCAAACAAAACATAGGTCAGTACGTAAATCAACAAGTATATAATAATTATATAATAAAGCTAAAACAACCAAAGTCCACATACAAAAATACTAAAATTTAAATTGAGTGGGAGTTATTTGAAGATATGCAAAATGGAAAATCAATCCAATGGAAGGAGCATATGAGCTGGTTGAACAAGTCATTCGTAAAACAATGTTTAATCTAATACGGCATCTTATAACAGAAAAAAATAAGATTACTGTTCACACTAAATTGAGTAATAATTATATGGTTAGTAACATGTGTACATTATGTCTCCCGGAATATTTTCTGCACGTTACTGTAAGTCAAATGTTATCTAGAAATAAGATACGATAAGAGCAATACTACAGTGATACCTATGATTGAGATAATCATGCTCTCATTCTTATTTGTGTAGGTTTCATCATTTTGTATCACCAACATAATGGAAATCATCAACGTTGCTCTCGTCATTATTTTACACTACATTTACGGAGATTGTTAATTCACCAGAAGTAAATTGTCAACATAAATGGGTTTCTGACATTCTCAGTCATACTTGCCGTGTCCTCCAAACACATGATCCTTGTTAATCTGTACACGAATAGTTTATGTTTATGTCATCCACAAAGGCGATTGAAGTGTTTCCCTTCGATTCTACGTAGCATTAATAGTTTATTGCGTGCCAGTTTGGAATTGTACCATAATTGGCGTCCGTGTTATGATATTGTGATGGGGACTTCTCTGGCCACAAGGGCATTAGAGAGTCCCTTGAATGTTAGTAGGGCTATGTGAAAACAATCGCCTTCAATGAATCGCTTGCCAGTTAACATTTATATGTGTTTTACGTGTTTATAACGCTAGTGAAATTCAAGTTATGTTACTCTTTGAATTACACGTCTGCCAACGCGCTATTTTTTCAAAAATATATTTTTGAAAAAAACGTTTTATAAATTTGCATAATTCTATTATGTTTGTTATCGATTTAAACTCCCTTCAAGGATATATGTTTGCGATATGATTCAAACAGTTTCGCAAAATGATGATATTATAGATCTAGTTTAGTATATGGTTGGTATTTATCCCATAATATCACGAATTAAATAGTCGGTGCCGAGCACGGAAATTACACGTGATATACACGCATAAATGCTAAAAAAACCGACTTGTTTTAATTGTTGAAAGCAAACACGTTATGACAAATAATCGTCAGTTTTGAAGATTAATGTTAACATGGTGAGCTTGATTATATGTTTGCAATCATGAATAAAACATAAATGCCCTTACATCCATCCTTTGCCTATATACCAAACAAACTAGCCGTACTTGGTACTAGCCGTTGGGACTCGCATACCGACTGAATTCAAAGAACGAGCTACTAGACGTAGCATAAGTGTAAAACAATACAATATTATAACAATTGTTCTTAATATTTACATATACAATTACAAACCTAAACACTTAGACACCCTTAGCGGTACTAGCCGTTGAGGCTCGCATACCGGTTCTAGCCGTTGGGACTCGTAAACCGGCTGAATGGACTCGCATACCGGCTGAATGAATGATACTAGCCGTTGGGACTCGCATACCGGCTGAATGTCGCATACCGGCTGGTACTAGCCGTTGGGACTCGCATACCGGCTGAATGACCCGGGTGTCAATTTATTATAATACTTAACATAATTGTCATCATCAAACCTTCAAACATACATCACATACTACAATCTTTCTAACAGTCATCATACCGTGACATTCTATGTAAATTTAGCCCAATACATATATCAATTATTCAATTCAATATATACTTTCTTTAATATGAAATATTAACACAAAACTATAAAAAATAACATGTATACCGTACGAGTTACCAAAGCTGAATGACAAACCTTCCAGAGCGCCTCTAACGGCAAATTCATACTGAAGGAAATGTAATTTTCGACTCATTCAATAAATTTCAAACATCGAAAATTATATCACAATAGTATCGACACTTGCAGTCATTTAGGTATAAGTAGTGTGAAATAAAGCACATTGTATCTATCTCTCGCAGCTTTGTATCATATAGACAAAAATAAAACAAGTTTGAGTTTTTTGCTCGAATCTTATATCAGGAAAACATTTTCATTCAACTTGTTTCCTTGCAGTTGGATTCTGGAATGAATTGATTGATTATACACCGACGTAAAAGTCTTGACGCTGCATTAATTGACGTCAGCGTTATACCTGTTTTAGCAACATGAAGTTTACGGCTGATTTAATTCCGCTGCTTTTGGGTACTTAACAGAGGAAAAGCTTAACGATAATCTTGGTGTTTTGAGCAGCCCGGCCCAGATATCATAAGACTGATTTTGACAACTTGATTACCAAACATGTTTAAAGTTATTTAAGCATAATTGATTATTTCAAATTATCTTCAATCTCAACATGAACAATTTACATGAATATTTACACACGTGTTTAGTATATAACTATTAAAATGCTAATTATTTAAAATTACACCAGCTTACCATATACAATAGCTGTGCATGCTGTTTCAGAAAAGAAACACAAAAGCAAATACTTCAAAATACAAAACAATTAACATCATGGTGTCTTTTTTCGAATATATAAAACATTTGGATAGGAAGAAAACGATGACACATTATTACGTTTCAAAGTCAGTTCTACGAATATATTGTTTTGTTGTCAGTATCCTCGCTGTTCGTCTTGATACGAATCAAGGATTCTATTACCGTAATGTAATTGTTTATGTAATTTGTATCAATTCGGTTCCTCAGCAGAAATTGCTCTAGACCCCAAGATAGAATTGACACAGTAGATTCATTCTAATCTTTTTTAGCATTTATTTTAATAGCGTTACCCCAAATTCGGTTTAACAATGTACATCATTTTAAAACATGTCAAGGTCTAGACAAACTTGTATATACTTTTACCGGTTACTGAAATGCATTGACAACAATGGATTGTGATTATCATCAGCTTATGTCCGAAACATTTTCAATGGTGTAACGTTCTGTTTGAACGCTGGCAGTATAATGAAAACCGATTTGATAACGGATATTAATGCGAATGTTATCATCAATAACAGTTGTAAATCTCGTCAAAAGCACGACTCGACATTATATACATGCGTTTCTTCATTTAAACACCCGTCAATCGTCTGAGTATATGTTTATGTATGTCATCCTAGTTTGTTTCTTTTAAATAATCGAAGAACATCAATGTCGTCTCCCAGACTGATGGATTGAAGTGTAACTTGGTTATTCTTAATCACTTAAAATTTCGTAAACGTGCGTGAGGAAGATAACTATTATAGTTTGTTTTTCATAAATATTGGATTCAACACGTCATATCATGACCGAAAAACAAGTAACTTTGGTTATTATAAGACATAAACCTTTCCGTGGCGTAATGGATATGGTGTCCGCCTAGCGATCTGGAGGTCAGGGGTTCAATCCTAACTACGGGTTCGTTCTCTTATCTTCCCCAAAGACACGAAGGAAACTGACTCGAGAGCTTTTCTTAAATCCTGAGGCTTTTAATGCATTCGACCTTACATAAATAGATGTAAACTAAAACGTTGCATTGTTTCATTAAAAGAGAAAAATACGCTTTAGCCACAATTGAAGATGCACATACGTTAATTACGAGTGACTTTCTTTAGAGTTATCGTAATCATTTTAAAATGATTTTATATTGTGTGACTTGCGAGAAAATAATCGTATCATTTTATTATAAAGGAATTATGGTAAATGGCAATAATCATTGATATAAAGGATACTCTGTTACTGCTTTCTCTACTGTTTTTGTCGTTTTGAAAATATGTGTTGATGGAAAAATCTAAGAAATATACTGAACTATACAATGGCATTTTGATTACGAATAATGCTTGAAGTGTATTATATAGTACACAACGTTTAATTTCATTTTCATTTCGCATTTCAGTTAATGAACATATTTTCTAATTTTTAAAAATAAATGATGTCCAGTTCATATTCATACAATCAGACTCAATTGTGTAAAAAATACACTATGATTTATAATCCTTATGATCCTAAACAATCGGTTTCCGTGTTTCGAGTATTAAAACAACATAGATATAAAGGACTTTGCAAGTTGTATTTGTGTCAAGCAGTTCAATAATAAACAACATGAAACCTAAGTGTAAAATCCATACAAATATTGCTGTCCATAAAATGACGATTGACTGTTGTGCTATTTCATGGTTATTAGATTAAGTCATAACATGACGAATATTTTGCGCAGTTAATTTTGTATTGACATGCAAGCATATCTATTTTCCTATATATGTATGTATATTCATTTCGAATTTGACAAAATACCATGATGACTCCATATTTAGTAGTGTTGCTGATATGAATCAGCCATACCAAAAGAGAATAACTATATATATGAATTTCCAAAAACAAATTTGAATACTTAGAAGACTTATTTCATGAACTGTACAAATTACTTACAGCACAAATAAATTAATGTGGGCTTTGTTAGTTAGTTTGCAGGTATTGTATCATAAAATCAAATCACTTTAATTTCTACACTTTCTTAAACGGACGTAACGTTTTCATTAATGGCGAATGCATTTGGTTAACTTTAAAACCCACTTCGATTGTATTGCACGTAGGAAATTACATAAGTAAAATCGCATTTATCAAGATCCTTAAAGAACCGTATTGCATTTTAGCAATTATAGTTGACTACACGAAACGAACATAGTTTAAAGAAGACAGGATGTACAGAGTTTCTTAGTGCAACTTGACGGGTACATGTGAACTTGTTGAAAGAAACTAATTCATAAAAAAATAATATCCATGCTAACATTGCTGAGACTTGATTCAGTTTCATGCAAATGTGAGTATAAAGTAATATCAAATGCATACTCGGTGTTATAATAAGTTTTGCAGTACGAACGTTTTATTTAGAAACTTTAAAACACGTGTACTCAGTCATTGTATCAAATGTTAAATTATCATCTTTGCAGATGTCAAATGCAACGCACTTGTAATCTTAAATCCTGATCGATATCTTTTAACACTTTATCTGTGTCAAATACGTGTTGTATCGAACTGCTGCTGCTTCTTATTCAGCATGTAAATAGTCTCCGTTCAACATTTTATTGGTTTATTACAAAAACTTAACAAACAAAAAAAAACAAGTTTGAACAGAAAATAATAGAGTTAATATAAGTAAATCGTTGTATGTAAAGTCACTGCAGCTCTTTTCATGAGGTATATTAATAGATATTAGATTCAACAGTCTAAATGTACGTCAGGCCTTTAAATGAGCTAATTAATTGGTAAATAATAGTTTCTTCAATACAACAGTATCATCATCATCATTATCATCATCATCATCATCATCATCATCATCATCACCAACATCATCATCATCATCATCATTATCATCATCAATCATCATCACCAACATCATCATCATCATCATATTTTTCTTCTTCTTCTTCTTTTTCTTCATCTTCATTTTCATCATTAACTATAATCATCAGCATAAAGATCACCAAAATGAGTAACAACAACGAATCAATCCCCGGTCTGAACATATCATAGTCTTTCCCATATTCGATAGCTGTTTGTCTCGACAGGAAATGCACGTTTATATGTCCTCTAACGGCGATGTAAGAGTGTTGAGTGTCCATCCGATTCGGCTGTCAATAACTTGTGTGCGTGTCGGTTGGTCACTGTTATGTCACCTATCGTTAGCGTCCCTGTTATAACATTTTCATAAAGACGCCATCGATCACTCAGACAATTAACAGTGTCACAAGCGCGGTGTCATCGTACTTTGAGAACAATCCCGTTCTAGGCAATCATGTTATGAAGTATTCAATCCTAATCAAACTTTCATCCTGAATTAAGTGTGAGCCTCGCCAACCATAGTAAGTTTTGATACACACACGATATGCTGCAATGGATCACACAAAGATAATGACCCAGAGATTAAGAAGGCTCTATATTGTGTTCTCTTAGTGGTTGTCATTTATATAGGTCATGGTCACAATTTTTAGCTCCATGCACGGAAATAACTGTCGATATGTTCCAAAATCAACCGTAATTATGAAAAGATCTCCGTAACGGCAACATGCAGGAACAATAAACCATACAAAAAACAATCCGTTTGAAATGTTTAATTAACGATATTAAAGATAAAGATAGCATATGTTCATCGAGTAAAATCACAAAATCCATCATTTTAGAGAAAAATCCGGACGTTGCGATTATTAACTTAACGCGGCTCAAATCGCACTTATTTGACACATGTACCCATGGACACGTTTCTAACGCACACTTTTAAAACGTAAATATCTCATTTATTAGTAAAGAGTTTGATCAATGACGATCGGGCGCCTTAGCTTGAGGGTTAGATATAGTTTCATCTTTTTGCAAGTGAACATGTTGAAACGCGATATAATTCAAATTTAATTTGAATATCATAATGATATGTGAGTTCGTACACCAGAAAAAAAAATATAAATAACTCAAACAAGAGCCCTGTTTGTAAAACACAATGCCTTGTACTGTGCTTCCAATCGCACAGCATATATTTAGATAGCAATGTTAAGTCCATAGCCCGTTTCTTCGTCAATGGACCAGAACTAAACTCGAACTTGATCTGTATGTCATGTAGGAAGACACACACAAATAAGGCCTTTATCTAAAGGTGTTTCAGAAAAGTGCTATTTTAGAGAAAATTGTTGAGTAAAATACCGCTTACTTCACACAAAACCAATGGAACAGATCGAAACTGGATCTTGATCTGGAAGTCATAACGTTAGAGATAGAAAAACAACAAGCCAGTATCTGAAAGCATTTAGGAGAATATGTGTATAAAGTATTATATTAAACCAAATGTATAAATCCATGGCCCGTACCTTGGTAAAAAAATTAAACCGGAACGATACTCAAACTTGATCTGTTAGACATGAATGTATACACCAAATTCAGGTCAATATATGCAAGCGTTTAAAAAAATCAAGAAAACTGTTATACTAGAGAAAAAAAAAGTCAAAGTCCCGTAACTTCGCAAACAGTTATGTACCGGATCAAAACTCGAAATTTAGTCGGTAAGTAATCAAGGTTAGCTCACATACCAAAAATCATATGAACTTATCTGAAAGCATTTAGAGAAAGAATTTCGGAAAAAGGATTCCGGATGGTCGGACTGATGAACAGACGAAGAAAAGGGCGACCACTAGGTCAAAAAAGTATATATATTAGCATATCTTGTATAACATGTTTGAACATTATTGCTGCTACATGGTATCACTTTGTTTTATGATCATATACATGTATACATTGCATGTCTTATACTGAATAAAAAAATCGATATGCTACTGATACAACAACACAAAAAAAACGGACGAAAATTGTGAATTCTCTATGCAACCCTACCGATGTCATTATAAGTTTTTAATGTGCCCGACTTTGCTGTGCAGATATCGTCAGCAATATAACTCATTTGCTTGATGGTTGTCAATCACGTCCGACGATTAATATGACAAAGCAAATCATTAAAAAATCACGAAATTAAAGGAATGAAAAGTAACAGAAATTGTACAATAATAAAATGTATCAGGAAAATGAAAGGAAAAGACATCAAATTACCATTAGTTGACAAAATATTAAAACAAAAAATCGATGGCTAACTGGATAAATAATCAATTCCACATATATTGTTTCTAAACGACGTGTTTAGATGCTTATTTCACATCCTCCATAACAATAACTTTCCAAGGTAAAGATTATGTACTTTGATTTGTCAATTCAGTTTGAATATAATAATTATGACAAGCCCTTGTATATAGGTAACAAAACACAATTGGAAAATTAGGATGTAATTTGTAGTCTGACTTTAGTCACGCAATTGTTAAATGGGAAGTTGACAATATGATCGATTACGAATTAGCACATTTATATTATTTATTAAAATCATATAAAAGCCAGTATTTCAATGAAACTTGTTAAAAAGTAATATTACTTACCCACTATTTACTAAGTATAACGTTTTATACAGAGCATCATACGTATGAAGTTGTGATGGAAACAGTAATATTTTAATAATACCACTAGCTTCTGTGTTTTTCTTAATATTTTCCATCTAAAATACAAATCCATAAAAATGCGCATGTCCCCCTGTATAACAATAACACTATCAAACATTATTTGCATAATCATCCGTACAAATATAATCTTATTATCAAAGGTAAATTTCTATTTGATAGATAACGTTTTCCATTCGAGCGTTAGTTGATGACGGCAATGAAAATTCGTTACACATGAAAGTACGACATACATGTATATAAATAACGCTTGTTGTAAAAAAATGCATCGAGAATACCTGTACGTTCTCGAAATGCTATTGTATGTCTTGGTTCCGCGCATTCGGCTCGAATGTCAGTTGCAAATAGTGATGAAATCCCAGAAATCATCTATCATACACTAAATATTGCTATACATCAAGAATTTAATAGGCTAATAAGAGTGCTTGACCAACGGTACGACTAGAACTCTTTTCCGCATTAAGTGTTGTTTACTCAACAAAGATTATATCAAATAATCATACCAATACCAGCGCTGCGCATTCTGAATGTCCCTGCAAATAATTCTGAGGATAAGAAACACACTTGCCAAGATTCAATGTACTTTAAAATAAATTGACAATCTATGTGAATTGTTTAAAAGTTAAATACAAATTAAAAGATGTATACATATTTGAGTGCTCATTTATATGCGTCATTCCAAGAAAGTTTAAAAAGCCACAAAGATTATAGCACGCTTTGTTTTTAAGCACTCGAGATGAGTCAAGATGTCACGAAGTGTGTGTATCTTTATATTATTGAGCGTTCCAATGAAACTATAAGAATACAAAACCAGTTTGCCCCCCTCCCGAAAATTATTATTTATCTTCATCTCCATCAGCTACAAATATTACAATATAACTTTTAAGATTGCTTTACATGGATCATCAATCTTTTAAACAACATGAACAAAACAAAAACTCCAGTAGGAATAATCACAATTGCCATAATCAATATCCAACTGTACAGGGTTTAATCTTTGAAATATTCGCAGCCATCACCAAAACTAATCAATCAATATTAGCAAGCAAATATAATCTGATTGTTTGAATCTTTGTCTCAGTGGGCATTTTACAAGATTGTTGGTTTGTCAATGAACTGTCTTATGTACTTCAGTGAAAGGGAACTATTTATATGGGTTTCTTTTGCTTTTCATTATGTACCGACATACAGTTAACCCTTCCAGGAACTTATTATGCACGTGCTAGATGTTTTTTGGGTTGTGTTTGTGTTGAGTAAATGTTTACATGTCGTTGATATCCAATACCGATAACTATTTATAATAAATGGCTTTACGCGTAATCAAGTTACAACATTTCAGTTATGCCAATAATAATGACAATTAAGACCATAAATCGTTTGAATTTGAGTAGCACGTGTGTGCTACTCTTATCATTCAAAAAACTTAGAAATGCATAGATTGCCATTTAAAATCATAAGGACAACACAATTAAATTGCATCGCTTAAAGATTCTTAGCACGTTTTTTTCATTTAATTACGGAACAAATAGTTTGTTTTGATCTTAATAAAGTAGTAAATATTGTGAAATGTGTCGGTATCTCAATACAATCAAGGATTTACATTCGGCATTTAGTTATAATATGCCGACACCACCTGCAACTTTTATTCAACGAAATATAATCCTTATGTCGTGTTTGTTTCATTTAGTTCGTAGCAAATCTCCTGAGACGATGTTAGATGGTATAAAAATGTTCAAATGTTGGTACGAGTCAAATTTGATGCGAAATTAATTGTTTATATAAAATATAACAAACGTAGTAACATCATGAACGATTGCAAAAAAAAGTGTTCTTTTGTGGCGAGTCACTGGATGTGTATGGTTGTCACGTGCTAAAAAGAAAAATATAAAATCCGTAGTCCAATAACACTTCGTCGTCAAGTCCTGATTATCTACGATCTTGATGGACACTTCATGCCGGCAAATATATCCTTTGTGGGGTATGGATTGTCTGTCTCTCTAATGGCGATCACTGGTCCAACAAATTCGCAAATATAAGCACCACACTTAAAGTCACTATAACGCTCAAAATCAACGAAAATTTTGTTAAGTATTTCGTAAAATAAAGTTAACAACTTAACAATCAGTGTTCCTTATAGCAATAGCCAAAATTTCAACGCTAGATGTGGTATGATTACTTAGATTTTGTAGATACAAAATGCTCGTTTTTATTTATTTGTGGCCACAATTAATTCCGGTGTGTAGAAATACCGAAATCCCCGTAAATACCGAAATCCCCAGAAATCCCCAATAATATTTATTATTTATCAAAGTACTGCGGATATTAAGATAGAATATTGCAAAATACAATCTATTCACTGATGAAAAATTGTTTTTATCCATGTTTGGTAGTGAAAAACTAAAATATATACATAATTATTGGGATTCCGAGTATGAATCCATAGTGCATGTTTTCACAAGCACGATCAGGTACAGAAATCCCCGCTGTAAATATTGTTGTTAAATTTTTGTCTGTACCTCTTCTTTCTAACACCAAAAAGCCACCCAGATGATTTTTTGACACTTGAAGAGTTTTACAGCGGGGATTTCTGTACCTGATCGTGCTTGTGAAAACATGCACTATGGATTCATACTCGGAATCCCAATAATTATTTATATATTTTAGTTTTTCACTACCAAACATGGATAAAAACAATTTTTCATCAGTGAATAGATTGTATTTTGCAATATTCTATCTTAATATCCGCAGTATTTTGATAAATAATAAATATTATTGGGAATTTCTGGGGATTTCTGGGGATTTCGGTAATTACGGGAATTCGGTATTTCTTCACACCGGAATTAATTGTGGCCACAAATAAATTAAAACGAGCATTTTGTATCTACAAAAATCTAAGTAATCATACCACATCTAGCGTTGAAATTGTGGCTATTGCTATAAGGAACACCGATTGTTAAGGTGTTAACTTTATTTTACGAAATACTTAACGAAATTTTCGTTGATTTTGAGCGTTATAGTGACTTTAAGAGATTTAAAGCGGAGGTTCATAAATTGTTCATCTTCGACAAAATGTGCACATTTATCGATTCAGTTATAGAAAGTGTGTCTTTCATTTAGGATGCAAAACCGCACGTTAACAGTAAAAACATATTGTCTTAAGGGATAGCGGCAAAATGGGTTAAATTAATTAAAACGCTAAACGACAGGCATAGTTGAATTGAAGCTTGGATAACTGCCATGATAACGTAATCGATCGTATGTTTAAAGAAAGTTCTTCACAATGTCTTCCTATTTGAAAGTTGCAATTAACAACGAATATTATGTCCCGAAACGAAATGAAACATTGATCTTTACAGAAGTAAACATTGAAAGCTTTTAAAAGTGTGTATAAACGTCGCCTTCTACTTAGAGAAAATGTTGAATACACCATATGCAAAATTAATGTGAGAGAGAGAGAGTGTGAGACAAAAACAAATAGAGGCAGAGAGAGTGAGAGAGAGACGGAGAGACAGAGAGAGAGACAGACAGACGGAGAGACAGACAGGCAGACAGACGGACGGACAGACAGACAGACATCAAAAAACCCAATGCATTCACAATAATATGTACTTCACATATATTACCTTTACCTTATAACAATGTTTTATTTATTTATCAATTCCGCATGTCGCTAGCTATGTTTTAAACGAATTTTTTATTAAATGGACACATGACGTTTGGTTGTGTTTACACCCGCCTCGACCTAAGAAAAAGTGGAGGAAGTTAATTAATGTTTCAGTAATAATAACGTATATTAAAGCGATATTATGGGCATCGTACAGTTTATAGGTGTCTATCGCAACCGTTGTTTATTTTTTTGGTGTTTTCACTTCATATACACTTGTTTTTGTTAATGCAGCATCAACATACTAAAACAATATCCCGGAAAGAGAAAAATAATGCATTTGAATATCAACCGTACTTTCGTTTGACAACTGATCACGCATGTACAATTTGAACCTAAATTTAGTTTTAGTGCAGATTCGTTTATACGACACAAAAACAAATTTTGTTTTACGGTTCATTTCGGCTTACAGGACTGGGTGAGTTACGTAAAATATCGAATATAAAATATATTTTTATAAACAACTGGTAGCAAGATGACTTGCAGATAATTGGTCAGTAACCACATTTTAACTTATTCTTTTGACCTGTTAATTTATTTCTGCTCAATTCAACAGTGAAAAATGCCCATATTATCACTTTAATTGTACGTCATCTGTTGATTATATTTAGTACAAACATTTCAATTATTGTTTGCACAATGTTCAATTTATAATGGAGTTATCGGGTTCGCAGGACTGATTCATTCGTCAAAACGGTACAATTATTAACATAATTGATGTTTTAAATGTGCATAAGTATTTGCATCAGTTTAATATACTATAACAAAGAACATCATTCAAATATATTACCTTAAAAGTAACATCAGTGGAATATGTTATCATGTTTGAAGCATCAAACGAATATATGATCATAAATTGAACATACGTGAAATACATTATCAAAATGAGAGAATCTTTAAAATAAATTATCATAAAAGATCATAAAAGAGCATCAGTTGAATACATTTTCAAAATAGGACCATCCGTATACTATATTATTATTATGGTAGCTAAGGTGAAAAAATATATTCGCATTTTAAAATCATCAGTGTAGTCTCTTCAGATTGCATGGAGAAGAATGGAATATAATCGAAATTATTGAAAAATATCATGTAATATTATTTTAAGTATGAGCATACGCGGAGTGTATTTGCGTTGTAGGAACATCAATTTCGTATCATCATTATAGCTGTATCAATGGATTTTATTTGCATTGCACAAGACTCAGTAGAATAAATTGTCTTAATGTTGAAACTTAAACTCATGGTTATGTGTTCGCATACGTTCAGGAACGATCAACTGTGTTAATTTTGCCTTACGAACTTGACCTCTACATTGAATTTAATAACAGGGATTTAAAAGAAAGGTTCATATGTAACATAGATGTATAGTAAGTTTTGTGTTGTATGTTTGTTTGTGCTGTTGTTTTTGCAGTTACATTTACAACTGTATTCCATACAACTGTCGAAGTTTTCCGCTGTATTCACGGACTGTCATTTCTTCCGCTAGTGAAATTATATCGATAATGATGAACTTTTATGTAACAGTTAAGTAATTTATATAGTTAGTTAAATGCCAACATCGTTCTTTCTTTCAAATCAAAGTATCACCACTGTCAGTGGATTGAATATATCAAAAAAACATTAACAGTAAAAATATCTCCATTGCCACATTTAGGTTGATTTTTGATCACATTAAATAAGATTAAATATTTTACCAGTGTTAAACCCGTATCCCGTAATACATTATTCACGATGTGATTATTTAAGTTTGTTGCAGTGGTTTTCCTGCCATAAACACGATTATCTAAAATGGGTGCTCTGAATTTAGATTATTACATTGAATGATGTTCTTTGATGTAGCTTAACGTTGGCACATTTTATTGTTGTTTCTTTTCGAGAGCTTCCATCAATTTAAGCATGCCTTGACTTGTTTGTCGTCAAAGTTGTAACCACAAAAAATGAATGAATTAATTATATTAATTTTCACAATAATGATTTCTGTAATATTTTAAAAGACATATTTTACACGTATTGACTGGAAAAGACTTCTATTTTAGTTATGAACATTAAACATACTAAATTAAAAGGAATGAAATACATTTCAGAGTCAATAAATTACTCGACTATAAATACCTACGCATTTATCGTGGAAGTTGTTTCATTTATTTAAATCACCGGCACGATCAGCAAATGTTTATATTTGAACAATTTTGTTAACTTACGAATAAAAACTGCACACTTCACTTCATTTGATTATTGGTAACATAATGTGTGGACATAGGTCTTTGATGATTAAACAATAGTATTTCAAACAAAATATGCATCGAAATTTCTAAACACCATTTCCAATGACAAAATGTACAATCGTCAATACATAAATAATTCACGTCTATGAACTGCACAATAGTATCAGACATTGGTGAAGTTTCGGAAATCGAACATGCGCTCAGCTTAAATGGAGTAACAAATATCCCCCTGCAAAGGTCGCGCCATGTGTTTCAAACATTAACAAGATAAGTATTGATGCAAAGCATCAAAGGGCGTCGGGAATTTCAGTGTAAAAGGCATTCAATGAAGTTACATGGAACGATTTTATTTCTACTGTAAATATTAATATATTGGCCGATTATTTTAAACAAAATAGAAAAAAAGACTGGTATAACCATCATCTATAATTTTGTGTTATAACCCCCAAATAACCATTATTTATGATGTTGTGTTATAACCCAAAAATAACCATTATCTTTGATTTTGTGTTGTAACCCCAAATATTTCATAGTTAATTTTATTTACATTGGTTACATTTTTTACTGGCATCCGTGTGCAGTTTTCATTAATGGAACATAACTGTGTGGGTTTTAAAATATCTGCTTCATCTTGTAAGCGTAATTTCATATTTTTCTTAACTTCAAGGGGAGATGATTCTGAACTTATTCTTACGTTGCTCATTTACGATAAGGGTTGAGTACTCATTGATATGAAAACACAGTAAAAGTTTGAAAAAAAAAGGAATGAAAACTGTAGATTGCATCAAGAAGCTGCATTTCACAATAATTTGAAATTCAGTAAAAGATCATAATAGATTTATTGCTCCGATATTCATCATTTTCAACAGGGTTCGAGTAATACTGATATAAAAACACTTAACAAGTTTGGAAAGATTCAGACGAAAGTTGTGAAATCTTTTAAACAAGTGGAAATTGTTTATTTTGTCAAATTTAATAGAAAAAAATTCTGGACTTATTGTCCCGATGTTTCTCATTTTTAATGAGGTAAAAATGCTCATTGATATAAAGACACTGTAAGTTTGGAAAAAATCTGATGAAAATGTTGACATAATCACCTAACCAAGCAGTTTTTCACTTGTATTTTTAAATTAAAGGAGACATTATTCTCGACTTATGGTCCGATATTGCTCATATAGAGAGTTTGGGTTGAGTCCTCATTGATAAAAAACCTGTGCAAGTTTGGGAACAATCGGATGAAAATTTTGGACTTCGAACAACGATTTCAAAATTTCTTAAATTCTAATGAAGATAACTATGGACGTAATGGTCGGATAATGCTTAAGGGCCCATACCACCTGGATATTAATACGTGTCGCGCTTCGCGCTCTATATGTGGTTCTTAAAAAAACTCCGAAAAGTTCTTGACTCTAGGGAAACGGGTTGCTGGGACACAGCTCCTCCTTGATAAGCGGCTGCTTCCTTTATCGCAACTCATGATTACAATCAATAATACGTGTCGCGCTTCGCGCTCTATATGTGGTAGGGATAGTACTAAGGGCCTATGATAGACAACCATAAAAATACATGGAAAATAGATGCGTGTTTGCATTTATTTGTTAATATAAAAACACGTGTATTTTTTATAAGATATTTAAGTGATGTAATAAATTTAAATTAACGTTGTCACCAGGCGGCATCGATTAATTTTAATAAAAATGTCCAATTGTAGTAAAATGGATTTTAAAATGTCTACATAAAATAAAGCTTTATTATATTTATTAACCTTACTGAAAACTATTGTCAGCCGCCGAACTGTTCCGTTCGTGCCGGAACCCGGGATTGAGCCGGGGCCTTTAGATGATTGTTGCGTAAACAACTTCAGTCTAACGCTCTCCCAACTAAGCTATTCCGGCTTACATCATTTATGTACTGCTATTTGGTGAAGTTGTGTATAGCGATCGTTATTATATGTGTATTCATAAACTAATACATTGTACGTTTTCTTACCACTACGCCTTCCAATAAACTTGCTTGCGCGATAGGTCGTCTAATATCGTACTACATTGATTCTCCACTAAATAAGCAAATTAGAAAAACCATAAAATAAATATATTTTGATTATGTTTTGTTTATATACAAAATCAGAAAATTTTGCGTTTTTGCCCAGTCCCTGTGATCTTTCCCCTGTGACCAGTTGTGGATCAGTTATTAATTTAAACAAATAGCTTTGCATTATTGGCAATAAATGTTGTAATAAATGTAATAGGCACAAATGCAGTACTTATTTACACTAATTTACACAAAAAATCACCACTATGCAAGATATTTTTAAAATAAAAATATATACATTGATCCGTAAAATAACTTCTCCTCCCATAAGCGAAAAAAAAGCATTACATACTTGTCGCCGCTCTCCAGAGCGACGCCAATAAATCATCGCCCATTGTTTACGCGCGACCTTATTTTAAATGTTTGGTTTCTGTCTTGACAATTAACCCCCATTGTTCGTTATGTCATGCCGCGTTACAAGATCGTTTGTTTTGTTATGCTATTGACTTTATGAAAGATTACCGCTTCATATGATAAGTTGTTTCCATAATATGGCCAACAGCTTGCCGTACTGGCTTCAATAGATGCCGATATTCATCAGTCATCTCTACTGTAAGTGGGTCAATAAAAACGATTTATCAAGACGTAAATAATACAATATGTGTGTATAAATGAATGAATAACGGTTGTCGGAAACGACATAATATGACGATGATATTGTGATTATTATCATGTATGTCGGAAAATTTTTTGATCATTCATAAAAAAACACATGAAAAATAAATAAACAAACGGAAAGTTAGGAACATTATGTTAAACCTTGTTATACAGTTTAAACATTAGCCGGCTAACAATCCTGGCTATTTTCAAAATCAGATTTAAAAAAAATAAGTTAATGGCGCATGCGATTAATGTGTTCGGTTTTCCAATTCTTAAAATATCACGTGGTTGCATAAATATTGATGAAAGTTTAAGGCCCCAATATCGGAACTCTTTGATTGAGATTCATTGGCCGAGTCTTGCCTCGCTTACATGGTGACCTACAAGGTTACTTGGGCACCACTCTATGTGTTCGTTATACTGTACCGCTGATTCAATATTACAAAACACAAAGCAGGTTATACTGTAACGCTGATTTAAGATCACCAATCATAAAGAAGGTCATACTGTAACGCTGATTTAAGATCACCAAGAATGAAGCAGGTCATACTGTAGCGCTGATTCAGTCAAAAAAGCATAAAGCAGTATTGATTAATTGGCTTGTATAGCTTGCAAACATCAACAATATACGTGTGATCTCTGTTAGATTGAATAACAATTGTAAAAAGAAAACACTTTTAAAATCAATTAGTCCTTGTTAATTTTGACCGTAACGTGCAACACGGATAACCTAATCCAAGTCCAAATCCAGGTTCAAAATTTTATTGCATAAACATTATACAATGTTACAGCACAATAAATAATAGTGACATGGAGAAGTACAAAGTCAACAGAACATACAACAAAGTATTTAGCATCACAGTTCTATCTTTAATGGCAAAAAGTGAAGCATTATACATATAGTATTCGTATATGAAAAGAGATGTTGATTCAGTCTAGTGAAAAACGTATATAAATGGTGTCTTTATAATCACTCAGTGCCTATTCTCAATTTATCGGCGTAATATATAAAATTTGCAATATTATATAAGCTGGTACTACATGTTGATTTTAGAAGCAGTTCGAAATTATTTACGGTAGGCTAGTAACAGTAATAAGGTTTAAAATATTTCATTCTGAGCTCCTTATACATTGGGCAAACAAGTAAAAATGGTATTCTGTTTCAATTTAATTCATGTTACAGGATCGGCATGTTCGTGAATCTAGCCAGAGAGAAACTATATTTCTTGTCATGAATTGTCTGCAAATATGGCTCTAACTTGAGTTCTTGTTTAACAAGAGAATAATATTTAAGTTTAGATGATGAATTTACCTCGAAATGCCAGGTTTGCTGATAACTATCTATAATTCGCCTTTTAACAGTTTCAAGAGTGTTTAAATCAAAATGTTCTCAGATCTAAATATCACCAAAACCATTTGTTACGAGACATTCTCTTATATTGGATACCCAATTGTTTTTGTCATTAGTTCTATTCCTTAGCGTATCTCTTTTTAGCATGTTATACACATTTTTAACAATGTTATCGTTAGGTAAATTTATCAGTTTATAAAAATATTTTAGCGCATTAATTTGGCGACATACATGAACAGGGATCCTACCGAGTTCTCCGTACAGTGCAGATGAGTTTGTGGATTTTTTAACTCCAAGAAGAGATCTCAAAAATTTAGTATGTATTAATTCAATCTTTTTTGCTTGATGGAAACCCCATATTTCAGAGCAAAAATTTAGAATTGGTGCAACAAGGGAGTCAAGTAATTTTATTCTTTGCTGTGTTGGTAAATCAATTGCATCAAATACCTGAAATAATTAACTTAATGAAAATGATGCATGTTGTGCGATCAACTTTTGGGATCTGTGAAAGTTACCATTTTTGAACATTTTATGCCTAGGTATTTGAACGAACTTACAGTTGCCACTAAGGTTTGGTAGATATATAGCTCAAAATGTGTAGTCGTTCCTCTTTCAAAACCATAGTTTGTGTTTTTGACACTTTAATTTTCAGCCCCCATGCATCACAATAATTTTCAACATCTTTTTACATAATTTTAAGTGTTTCTGGTGATTTTGCGAACAACACCATATCATCTGCATATTATAACAGAAAAATCTTCAGAGTATCAAAACATAAAATTTCTGGGAGGTCGTTGTGGGAAACATTATGTATAATATCATTTATAAAAAACATGGCTAACAGAAGAGAGCTGGGGTCTCCCTGTTTGTCACCGATTGAACAATTAAAAAATGCAGGAAGTGATTTTTTATAATGAACACATGATTTAACACAGTTGTACATAGCTTTTAGTGCGTTCACAAAGTGACCGCTTACATTTTCTGTTAGAAGCTTTTGCAATAACGTGGTATGATCGATACTGTCAAAAAAGTGTTGGTAGTCTATAAATCAACAATATAAATTTTCTTTTTCGCTTAGAACCTTTGCGATAATTGAATGTAATATGAATATACAGTCAGAAATTGATTTTCCTTTGTGGAATACGAATTGATTATGTAATAATGTATCATGTTGTGTGGACCAGTTTCTCAATCTTTTCAAAAGTATTTGAGAGTAAATTTTTCCAAGTATGTTGATTAGGGTTATACCTCTGTAATTTTTTGGGTCATTTGCGTAACCTTTTTTGTAAATAGGGGTAATGATTCCTTTACCCCATGACTCTGGATAATCACGAGTAAACAATATACGGTTGTATAATGTTTTTAGAAAAGGAATGATAATATCAATACTCGACTTAAACATTTCTTCTGTAAGTTCATCTATTCAAGGGCTCTTATTGTTGTTTTCCGCGTTTACCGCAGAACGTATTTCTAACTCGGATATTTCTGCGTCTAAGAAATTATCAAACATGTCGGTAATATTTATATTATGGTGTGCACGATTGTTTACGAATAGTGACAGTTCACCGAAAATTTCCCTAAAATGTTCATAAAGATGGTCGGTTTTGAGCGAATAAGCCGTATCTACAGTTTTTGTTGTACAATTTCTTATCGATTTCTTGGAGCAGTCTATTTTGAAAAGGGAGAGTATATCGGTAGTTTTGCTCTCTTTTCCGTTTCTTCTCGCCTTAAATTTAGATTGTGATCTTTACGTGTGTTTATTTTAAATGATAAGCATGCATGATCAGAGAATTCATTAAAGTAATGTACACAAAATTCCCGAATTAAGTTAAACGTTTCATGTTTCAGTAGAATGTAGTCAACGTTGCTAGCTCCCCGATCAGAGCAAAAAGTGTATTCACCCACTTTATCGTCTGTTCCCAATCTACCGTTTGCTATTTAAAAAACCCGTTGCTTGACAAAGTTGTAAAAGAGTTCTACCAGCACCATCAATGACCGTATCTTTACTGTTTCGTTGAAAATTAGTGTCATTTATTTGGGTGATCATTGGTTGAAAATCGTCTAAATACTTGTCAAAAATTATAAAGTTGTATTCGTTAGAGGTTCTACAGTTAAAATCTCCTGTAACGAATGTAAATCCTAAATTATCGAATTTTAACATTTCTGATTCGATTTCCGCAAAACAAATCAAAGTCATCTCTTAATTTCGAATTACCTGGTAATCGATAAGCATGGCAAATGTAAACGTCGGTATTGTGTTGAAAAATTGATTTGTCTAGTTTTATCCATACAATACCATGTTTGTCTTTACTAACAAGTGTTAAGTAATTTTTTTAATATGTTTTGAAATAAACATTTATTCCACCGCTACATCGTCCTGACTTACGTTAGAGTTTTTATCCGTAAGTGTTCACTGTCGAAATTTGGTATATGCAGAGTTAAGGAATTTGTGTCATTTATCCATGTTTCACATAGTAAAATTATATCAAAGTGTTGCACATGTTTTAGAAAGTCATCGTCACTTAGTTCCCTCTTTAGTCAATTGATATTTCATGACGCTATGCGAATCGAATGCTCCGTTTGACGACCCTACTGCTGGTCCATGGGTGCCTTGTATGGACTTCCGTTGATGAAGAGTGTCGGTCCGTTGAATTTAACATTTTTTCCACTTTCCTTTTCGCGTCGCATAACGTAATATAGCGGTTTGCGGGCATCTCTTATCTCCTTTGGGAGCTGCACGCCTATGCTAATTTGTTTGTCCTTTAGTCGGTTCTTTGTGGCTGATTCGAACGATGCCGCGCGGATTCGATCGCGATCAAACCACCAGAATAGTATTTTCGACGAATGACGGTAACACACCAGTAATGAAATAAAGAATGTTTAATTAAAAAGAAGTTTAAAAAAATGTTTGGGTTCGTCACGTGTCGCAATTAAATGATATTCTGTTGTGGAAGAATATGTCATTACTGATATTGTTAACATTTGACATGGCTATCATGTAGCGACCTTGCATACATAAAGAATACATAAACACTCTGAAGGAAATGTTGTGACTAGACCCACAAATATGTGACAGACGCATGCACAAGGTACATTTTATTGAATTGCATATTACGCTTTTAACTCTCCTTTTTACATATGACAATAAAATAGTATATGAAACCATAAGTCCGTAATGTATCAAGACCAGCAAAAATACATTATTGATTTAAAGAGAAAACACCACTGCTAATTTAATTAGAAATTGACAAAGTTCAAACTGGACAGTAATATGTTATCTGTCTACGGTACGAAATCTGCAGTAATTTGAAATCTGTCTCTCTTGCTTCCGCCGACAAGGGTGCAGATCATTATGTGTTTGTTACGGTGAATTGTACGATGTCTAGGGGTTAACTTGCATATTCAGGGTGAATAGTTGACAATGATGGACATCCTCAAATAATAAATATCTACTATACTAGTATAGTTGTTGTAGTTCGAATCCCTTATGTCAATGCAAATTTGTTATATCGATTTACACAATTAAACACGTTTACATCAGAAAACGACCATATTCTAATTTAGCAGGAACTCATCCACAAATAACCAAGGTCCATGACTTTAGCAAATGCTTTAACTCAAACAGCGCTGTGAATACGTCTCTTTGAAATTAAAGTGATTTTTCAGTGAAACGTGATAGTATTTTGTCGAATCAAGAAATTATAAATTAAACTCGTGTGCTATAAAAAAGTCGTATACGTTAAAATTATTTGTCTGTCACCGTGGCTATGGTCACTTAATACATTTTGTCCATTGGCAGTGTCGTTACAGATCACAAGATACTGGTCAAACGTCATACGTAAGTAAATTCAGACGGACGTTGTTCGTAAAATCAAAATCGCCAACACTGAAAGTACAAATAAAACAACGTTGTATTCACCAAGTTAATGTTGAATCTTAAAAAGCAAATACTGTCCGTCTATCTTAAGTATGTGATGCTTTTAATTGTAAGCAATAGATGTATTGACACCATAAATGTTAACTGACTGATGTTGTTCCAACACACGGGTCATATTAGTGTGCACTTGATGTGCCGATTCACGGATAACATAAGTGCTGAGTTACGAGAGTGTTTAAAGAAAGAAGGATTATCACATCTTGTCAAATAAATACTTGGTTTATTTTATTTTCGTGTTATCTTCAATATATTATAGATGGGACAAATATATTTGTTATAAAACTTAAGTCAAGGTAGTTGTTTTCATATTAGTTTTTTGTTGGAAGTAAACTCAATTCATATACAAAGGCACTTGATGTCAAATGCAACACTTGATAAAGGCCTCGATGCTTGATCGATCTCTTTAAACATAACATCACTCGCCGAAAAGCTTTTGATATATAAACCAAGCGTGTTTCCTTAACGTTAGATAAAAGTGAATACGTCTATTTACAGAATGATCGATTGAAATGTTCTCAGTTTACTTCGCATATTTAACTCATAAATGTTGACACTTATCTTTCTACCATTTTAAAGGATGGTTTATTACAATAAAATAACACATGAATACAAGCAAACGTTTATGTTTACGTAACGATTCGTTTTCAGAAACATTTGAATATACATATTATGTAAATCAGTCCCAAAACATACAAGGACCGATTTGATGAACAAGGAATTTCGTAAAATAATATTGAATTGACGTAAAAAATCATTACCACATTTATTATTTAATCTTGTCTTTACACACAATACGATACATAATTTATTCTTTATTACTGTTCGTCTAAAGGCTATCTAATATAATTCTGCTTACCCAAAATATTAACTTAATAGAAACCGAAATATTATCATCGTCATCATCAGCAGCAGCAACATAATCGACCTCACCTTTATAACAATAAACTTGATTGAACTATTTAATAGAAGAAGCGTAACATTGAGCATACATCATGCAAGAAGGGTTAGTAAAAAAAAAACTACAGTGATTATATTCACAAACACAGCGTACTTTTTTAAAAAGAAGGCAACATTTTAAAATGGCTTTATTTCGATAGTCATTATTACACAAAAAGAGACGACAGTTTCTATGGATATAATTTTAATTGGTTAAAGTGCACATGTTAAAATGTTTTGATATTTATACTAACTTTTATAAATTTTCATATTTAATGTAATGCACTTTAGATGATTTGTAAAAATAATTTCACATTTTTTATCAGGACCAGGAAGAAGAAAACGCTTAATGGATCAATATCAATTCTCATTGACCAATAAAAAAATATCCAAAGTTCGAAGGACATCTATCTTTTGGCTGTATACATACGTCTCTAAGCTAATACTAATTGGAAATGAGTTACATCTCAAACGTAAATGTGTCCAGATCACAACGCATTTGTTAAAACGAGCTACAGCACGTGTGACTTACAGACCAAGTTCGAAGTGAACAATGTATGGAAAAGTTTGAAAACTGGTATTATATTTTTTGTTCGCGTTGATATAGGTCGTCGAAATTAGGTGTTTATATAATTGATGTAATATTCCAGAGTTTTTTAATCGGAACAATATCAGCTGAATTCCCAGGAGTGAAAGATTTTCAAGTGTGGTCATTAATGAAATTTGACAAATTTTCTATGTTTTAATTACCAAGTCATGATGACAAAAGCCCGTAACTTGAAGTGAATGCTTGGAATTTTATAGTTTTCTGTATGTGTCTACACGTGACAGTATTAAGTAATAGTATTACGTGATAGTTTTTGGTAGGAGCTGATAAAACATGAAGAATGATTGTGATTCTAGAGTCGTTTCCAATTATCTTCTTGATTCAGGGTTATGTTCAGTGTAGAAATTTGGTCCCTTAGCACTGCGATGAACGTATAACTGATATCACCTATAACGCCAATCATTAAAGTTATAAGTTATAAAAGTGGTTAGGATTATTGAGAGAGAAATATAGAAAACGCTGCCACAACACCATATTCTCCATTATTCTTGTATAATAGTTATAACGGATTCAGTTTCATTGTTTGTTATATTTATTAAAAAAATGTTTTAATAGTTTCTTTAAAGAACAATCTCCAGTATAACATTTGCAGGCATGTGGCAATTACGTTTTAAAAAAGCAGGGGTAAAACAATAATTTTTTTGCTAGCATGTAGCCAATTTTATACATATGGATATACCAAAATTTATCCGCTGAATAAGCGTTACCCAGATTTATACAATTGTGAGTCTACCTGTTTAATTAGTTGTTTATTACAATAACTGAAACCTCTTATAAATAGAAAGAACCATTAAAAATCAAAAAAAATAACTAGACACAATTCACAAAACGATCATTATCATGTTACAACTCGGGCATTATATTAATATAGGGAATAAAAATGCAACATAAGTCCAAAAGCTCTTCAATGTTTAATGATGGAAGGACACATACGTTAAAAGCCACGCGACATTACATGACCGAAGTAGAAATAAAGATCAATTTCTTCGCAAAATGTGATAATTATTTGAAGCTTAAGAAAACACATGTTCATAAAATGTAACGTTGTTATTTGATAAAATAATCAACATATTAATGCGTGAAACGATTACAAATGAAAAATACGATTAGATTTAATGTGTTATTTTAACCCCATTGATCATCTGAGCAGCTCTATGTACATCAACTTTGTTTGTTTCTGCAACAATCACAAAGGAGTTCACATATGTTAGGCTTAATATTAAAGAAATATCGGTAATATAGAGTGATCGTCAATATTATATGTGCGTGGTTTGTCCAACTTTATTGCTAGATAATCAGTGTCTTGAGGGTGTATATACAGATTCAATTACTTTCAAATACAGATACGACCATACGTATTTAGTCACATCCATGTAAGTGTTATATAAACAATTTAATGTTCAACGCAGAGTCGCGTTCCCATTATTATAAAGAAGTTTTAAATCTGTGGTAAAATGTCATCCCGCCGAATTGTAAACGCGTTATTTTTTAATCATTGCCTACATCTAGCTGTTGTCAAGCGATTGGTCGAATATACGTACATATAACTCAAAGGCTTTAAATCTTGATTTGTGTGTAACAGGGCAACTATTTAACATGTTATTTAAGTGCTACTCATACAAATTGCTGTAAATTTTTAAACATCCATGCTTTGTGGAGAAGTCATTAGGATTTTACATTTACGATTAATGCGTGTCTCTTTTTTGACCTTGGTCGCAACATTGAAAAAAAATATGATTGCATGAATTAAATACATAATAAATCAAAATCATGCATATTTTATTGCACTACAGAGAAACTCTTTTTTCACAATTATCAGGTCATTCGTTTTGATACCAGTTATGTAATCTTTCATCACGTTTACAATTCATTTCGGTAAAGATAACGTTATTTCTCGAGACCATAATTACGCAATAATTAATCCGTAACACTCAGTAGTGACTTTAAACGATTGCGGTGTTTTTAATGGATTAAACTTCTCAAAATACGATGGATTTCATACAGAAATAACATTTCAATTTCGGTGTCGGTGACATTTACATATATAGTATAAATATTATTGTATGTGAAGTAATGGGCATTTCTGCATCGATTTATTTAGAAATGAACTGTCTAATCGACTATTACCCTAGAAAGCCCATGTTTGCAATTAAGCTATGTATGAGAAAATATTAAATAACGAAATAAAACAACATCTGCAAATCTATAATACAATTATGTTATTTGAAAACGTAATACTTCTTGATGTTACACATTAAAAACTTACACTTTTTCCTCAGTGTAAGAAATAAATATTACCTTGCCATAAAATGCGACACAATACACGAAAATAATATACATATAAACATATAGTAAATAAATTTGAACTTGCCCATACATAAAATTACTGTTACAGATACCTTTAACACACAATTTATCTTAAATATGGGAAGAATTTTAAGACGTTTTCTACATTCTAATTACAAAATCAACTCACGTTTCGAAGTGGATCACATTTTTACAGGAAGGATATCCTTTTCTTTCTTTTGTTATTTATTAAGTATATAGTGAGGTCGCCGTGGTGTAATGGATATGTTATCCGCCTAGCGACCGGGAGGTCACGGATTCGATCCCCATCGTGGGAACGTTTTTTAGATCTCCCCAAAAGACACCAAGTACTGGTTCTAGACCGAGGAAACGGACTCGAGAGCGTTTATATAAGCCTTAGGCTTTCGATGCAATCGAGGTAAAATAAATAGGTTTAAACTAAATATATAGAGTCAGGCTGGTCAGATTACTTATCAAATAATGCGTTTAGCAAGTCCTTTTAAAGACACTATTGTATCAGAAGCAATGACAATAGTCATCACGCGGAATCGCCATAGTTAAAAATAGTCAGTAAACTAGTATATGGCTACGGAACGAAGGTCGTTTTTATTTGAAACGAGATTTAAAGCACTTCTTCTCAAAATATTATAGTAGCCAGGTAATTAAAATAAATAATAATGCAGGAATGGTATTTCGTCAGTAAATGGTGATTAAATCGAATCATAATTATATTGTATTGCTTTTACATGTAAATAACGATGATCTGAGTTTAAAAAAATATATACACTTGTATGTTTTATTTTTACTTAGGGCTAAATGTGAGGTTTTGGGTCTATAAAATCTGCTAAGCATTGACCGTTGCTATATGGTGACTTCCGATATAATCATGATTATATGTTAAACGATGCATTGTATTTATTGTCGTGTTTTGTAAAAGAAATCAGTCATATACTTCAAATTAAAGAGTAGCATATAATAATAATCCCTTTACAAGGTTTCAGCAATTTCGCTAGTTGTGTATTTTTGTTTTTGTGACCTCCTGTTTGCATGACCGATGCAAAAAAAAATCATAGTGTAAAGAGATACGTATGAATGGAATGTGTCAAGCGTATTTACTTCTCTTCTTTCTTAAATAGCTTAGTTATGTTTTGCAATGAAGCGTGGTCTAGCAAATTTAGTATCGAAAAAAACGTAAATGAATATATGCAAACATAGAAGCATCAGTCATAGAGAAACGAATATAGTTATCAGGTCGTCCTTGGAGTGGGACAATTTACAAGTTACAGAGGTAAGCGACGAAGAAAGTCGTGTTTTATAGCAAATATTCACAAAACGAACCGCCAGATAAATCTACAAGCGATACACGAGGAACTGTAAGGCAAGTAACGCATTGTGATTGTGAAACAGTCTACCACAGGACAAAAGCACTAGACACAGCACACAAACAAACACACGAAACACAAACACATTTTAAATCTCAAATGACCTTATGAAGCTCTAAACCTAAAATGTTCCAAACATTCTAAGATAAGTATGTGATGTATGTTTCGCGATAATGTTTAGCTATCGTGCCTTAAACTGCCGAAAATATATTGTATTGGCCATTGACCCTAGTGAATCGTTCTTGGCGCGGTTGGTGTGTAAGTTTGTTCATGAAGCAGTGTGTAGACCTATGCAACATATATAACTCCAAACACCATTCATGTGTATGCTGTCTTATAAAAGCAACATTAATAGCGATGATTGATAACCAGATATGGTATAACTGTTTTCGCTGTCTAAATCAGTAATAATTTAATCAATTTGATGATTGTTATCAGTATGTGCCAGATTAGACACAAACAACGATAACATAACTTTCAATGTACGGATAAAGGAACAAATAATTATTCATGTATAATGCACCGGATATCACTAGGAGAAATTAACGGGAGATGTTAAAGCCTAGAAGAATGTGTTCGAATAAGAGTGGATCTATCAATCAAATGTACTTATGACTCTCTTAGCAATCGTATCAATGTCACATAAAAACCTTGAGAAATGTCAACATTTATTCCTGAAAATAGGAGAAACGTTTTCGCTTTTTTTTTCAAGACTTATGCACTAAAATGAAAATTGTGACACGATATGACCATATATATTTACGTTTTACATATGTTAAGGTGGTAATAAACATTTGCGTAACGGTTTAAATTGTAGGATGATAAATTTTAACATTATGAACAACAAGGAATACTATACATGTAATTAAGTCGGAGTTATTTAAAGAAATACATCATGGACAATGCACCCAAAAGGAGGAGCATATGAGCTTGTGGGAAAACGCTTTCGTAAAACAATATTTAATCAAATAAGACATTTCAAAACAGAAAACATAACAAGATTACTGTTTACACTAAATTGATTACTAATTATATGGTTAGTTACATGCGTACATTATGTCTCCTGAAATTGTTTCTGCACGTTACTGTAAGTTGAATGTACTCTAGCAATTAGTTACAACAAGAGCAATACTAGAGTGATAATTATTATTGAGGTAATCATCGCTCTCATGCTTATTTTAGTATGTATGATCATTGTGTGTCACCAACATGATGGAAAGCTCTCGACACTACATTTACGGAGATTGTTAATTCATCAGAAGTCAACATAAGTGGGTATTTGACACAGACTTGCTTTGTCCTCCAAACACAAGATCCATGCTGAATTTCACAAGAACCGTTTCTGTTTATGCCATCCACAAACGCAATTTAAGGTCAGCGTTTCGATTCTACGTAGCATTAATAGTTTCTTGCGTATTAATTTGGAATTGTACAATCATCGGCGTCCGTGTTATGAAATTATGATGGGGACGCCACTGATTACACGGAGATAACAGAGTCATTAGAGAGTGAGTGGGGTTATATGAAAAAAAGTTGTCCTCAATGACTCGCTTTCCAGTTTGCATTACGTGTAGTACGTGTGTATAACGGTTGGGAAATTAATTTTGTGTTATTCTTTAATTACATGTGTGCCTGCGAACTATTTGTTCAACATTTGTGGTTGACAGTACTCTTAATAAATTTAAATAATTCTGTAAAGTTATTTTCAATGATTTATGTTCCTTTGAAGGATATTTTTTGAGTTACTATTCATACAGTTACGCATAATGATGATAGCATATTGTAAGTTTTAAATGTGTAACATTAAGTTCGTCTATATTTATTAATACTGATTTCAGTATTAGTTGTTGTGTGAGTCAAATGAATGAACATATCTGTTTCTTGTGAGACACATGCATTTTAATTTTGTTAAGTTTATGGTTCGTATTTCTACTGAAAATATAATGATTGAAATAGTCGGTCCAGTGCAAGGAAATCGTTATGTAATAACACATAAAAATTTAACTCAATGAATAGTTCTTTGTTCTTTATTCAGTTGATAATATACATTTTCCAAGTCAATAAGATATTGTTATCAACTTCGAAAATTTCCTAGACTTGACATGCGGTCCACAAGATAATCATCAAGTGTATCTACTGTGAGATAGATCATTCCCCTTTTTTAATACAAACAGTGACTGCTTAAATACACATGATACAAAATACGATAGTATGTAACATCTTGGAACATTTCAGGTAACAAACCGAAAGGGTGTAACTAATAACTGACATTTCGACCTATCTGCTTGACAGTACATGTAGGAGGTAGGCTACGTAAATAAATTAATACATTATAATAAGGCCACATCATTTGAATCAATGTTTTGTAAACGTAAGCCACACCATGAAAAAACGATTAACGCTTTATCATGGTTGGTTTGTATTTTCGTAACGTTCGCTCTCTACTAGATGGCAATTCAAATCGATGAATACACATGCACAAAGCTACATCAACATCATCATCATCATCATCATCATCAACATCATCATCATCATCATCGCCATCATCATCATCATCATCATCATCATCATCATCATCATCATCATCATCATCATCATCATCATCATCATCATCATCATCATCATCATCATCATCATCATATCATCACCATTATCTTAAATTTCACTCAGCATAATCGTTCATATCAACATCATAAACCTAATCATCAGTATAATGATCACCAAAATGAGAAACTACATGAGATTTCTCACCAATCAAAACATATCATAGTGTTTCCCATATTCAATAGATGTTTTTCTCGACAGGGTCTAAACGTATATATGTCCTCTAACGGCTTGTTAAGAGGGTTGAGCGTCCATCCTATTTGCCTTTTTTGATAACTTTCGTGCGTGTCGGTCTGTCACTGTGATGAGGCCATCCTCAGCGTCCATGTTATTACATTTTCATAAAGACGTCATCGATCATTTGGGCAATTAACAGTGTCGAAAGAGATGTGTAATCGTACTATTAAAAGAATCGCGTTCTATGCAATCCGGTCAAGAAGTTCTATATTTTTAATCATATTGAATGCAGTGTATTACGTTTGTGATAATATTTAAAGCAGTTGTATTATGCCGTCACTGTGCGTCTTATCCGCTGTATGTTGGTGATGAGTTATACTTTTAATACATAACACTCGTTAATAAAATAATTAAAATAAAATCCCGTTCAAGAAATTTTATTCTCCCCGTGAACAGGTGTGTGGGGGTCGAGGGCATCCCACTCGACACTGTGCAGAGTTAACGAGCAATAAATGCATAATACAACGCAAAATTGTACATTTAAACAGTTTAAAATTTTCCTTAACTAATACTTACTATATTTGGCAATAAGAAATTGTTTATAAAAAAATTGCTTCTATTAACACAACTACAGAAAAAGGGGTATTAAAAGTTCCCATTCATTACTTTGACGCATATCATTAATGTAGTTGATTTGCTTCCGTACATTGAAATGTAATGACATGTATGAATTAGCTGCTTTAAGAGTGGGTCTAGTTTTGTTCATTTTACAATCATAAATATAAATTTAAATTAAAAAAAAAACATTAGGTTTAATGGGCCAATTGTAATTGTATGTCCTAGTATAAAAGAGGGTATAATAAGAAAATATCTAAAATTATTACATTTACAAAACAATTCCAATATAAATTTATTGACGTGCTTGCATTCCCAAAATAAATGATCGCCAGTTTTACATTCAGTTTGACAAAATGTGCAGTTTGCTGAGTTACATATCGAAGTCTAAATAGAAAAGAGTTTGTACCTATGATTCTATGTATAATTCTATATTAAAACAACTGTAAACTCGTATCATGTGTACTAAGAAAAGGCATTTTAAAAATATGTCAATAAAATTAAAAATATCAGACCATTTACATGTATCTATACATATTGGTAAAGACTCTTCTTTGGTAATTATTTTGTACATAGGTTTTGTTCCTTTTGTGTTGACTACGATAAACCTTAGGCTATTGGAATACAAGGCATTGTAAAGGAAGTTCCAGATGAGTTTGCGAGTTTCATGTAGCTTATAAATAAATTTCTAATTCCTTAGAATACAAATGTAGTAAGTTATTCGGATTGAGTTCGGTATTTCGCAAACAATGTACCGGATCGAAACTCGAATTTGATATGTAAGTCATGCAGGTTAAATCACATACCAAACATCATACGTACTAATCTGTAAGCATTTAGGAAAAGAACGTCAGAAACGGATTCCGGATGGACGGACTGATGGACAGACGGAGAGACGGACGAAATGTGTGACTGTTATATGCCACCCTATCGATGCCATTAAAACAATATCGCTCCCATGGATATTCAGGAGCACAACCGCTCATTTTGCATGTTGAAACAGTCAATGACAACGGCGTTTTAAGCTCTTAATGTTGTCGACTTTGCTGTGCAAATATTGTTAGCAGTATACCTCATTTGCTTGATAGTTTCCAATCATGTCCGACGATTAATAAGACAAAGCAAATCATTCTAAAAATCACAAAGGCGAAGGAATTAAAAGTAACAGAAATAATAAATCTTATCATGAAAATGAAACGAACATACCTCAAATTGCAATTAACTGACAAAAGATCAAAAGCACAATCGATGGATAACTGATCAATTTCACAAATATTGTGTGTAAACGACGTGCTTAGACGCTTGTTTCACATCCTTCATAACAATTACTTTAAAAGATTAAGCTGAACCATTTTCATGTGTCAATCAGTTGCAAATATACTAATTATTGCAAGTAATTGTACATAGGTAAGGAAATTGGGAAATTAAAATGTAATGTATAGTCTGAAGACAGTCACGCAATCGCTGAATGCCTTTGGGAAGATGACAATATGGTTGATAACATAACACAATACATATTTTAATTTATTAAGAAATATTTAGAGCGTATTTCAATTAAAATTATAACAAAATTATATTACTTCCAGAAAATACAAAATCAACTTTTGGCAAAGAACTTCCTAACGATAACCCACTGCTAACTGACTAACGTTTTATACAAAACATCATACGTACGAAGTTGTGATAAAAAATAAACAATACCACTAGCTTCTATGAGTATCTTAATATTTTCCATAAAAAATACAAATTAATGAAAACGCCTATGTCCTAACGTATACCAATAAAAATATCATTTTTATTTTTTGCATAATTTGCATAATCAACCAGCAAAATATAATCTTTTGATGAAATGTATTTTCTATTTGATAAATAACGTTTTCCGTTTTAGCGTCAGTTGAGGGCGGAACGATACAATATACTGTAAAAAAAAAGGTTATGATAGAACGAACGTCGGTCTCCAGGACGTGCTGTGTGCAGTTACGAATGCGTTACACATTAGAGTACGACATATTAATAAAGCTTGTTTGATTAAATGCTAGAAGACCTGTACGTTCTCGCTATGCTATTGTATTTATTGGTTCCGCGCATTCGGCTCTTTTGTCAGTTGTAAATAGTCATGAATTCCCAGAGATCGCCTATCATACACTTATTATTTCAATGCAGCAAGAAATTAATAGGCTAATAAGAGTATTTGACCAACGGTACGAATAAACAGCTCGGATGTTAAATCAGATAATATAGCCTTACACTTTCCCGGATGAAGTGTTGTTTACTCAACGATGTTTATATCAAATTACAATACCAGTGCAAACGTTACGCATTTTGAATTTCTCTGAAAATAATTCTTAAAATAAGAAAAAACTTGACAAGATTCGACACATTAAAATAAATTAAAAATCTGGATGAATTATTTTAAAGTTAAATAAAAAATGTTAATTACATACTTATCCGAGAACTCATTTAATTGCATCTTTCCAAGAAGGTTTAGCAAGTCAAAAAGATCATGGCACGCTTAGTTTTTTAAAACACGAGGCGTCAAGATGTCGCGTAGTGTTTTATCTTCTTATTAAATGGCGTTCCGTTCAAACTATAACTTTTGACCCAAAAAGTCATATTTATGTTTTTCAACATCATCTACAAATATAACAATATTATTTTCAAGATTGTTTTACATATATCATAAATCTTTGTCACAAATTGATTATAACAAAAACACCAGTAGGAATAATCACAAATGCCATAATCAACATCAAACCGTACAAGGTTTAATCGTTTTCATATTCGCAGCCATCACAGAACGTCATCAATAAATATAAGCAAGCAAATATAATTTGATTGTTTAATTGAATCCTTGTCTTAATTGGCAATTTGCCAGTTTTTAGTTGTCAATTAACTGTGTAATGTAGTTTAGTGATCAAAGGAAACTATTTATATGCGATTATTTTGCTTTCCATTACGTACCGGCATACAGTTAACCCTTCCAAGAACGTATTATGCACGTGCTAGATGTTTTTTGTTTGTGTTATCTTTTGAATGACTGATAACATGTCTTTGTAATCAAAACCCGATAACTATTCAATATGCATGGCTTTATGCGTAATCCAGATACAGCATTTTTGACAATTATGATGAAAATTTTGACCATAAGTCGTTTAAAGTTGAATTTACCAATACGAGTGTTTGATACTCTTATAATCCATGACACCTTGAAGTTCATAAATCGCCAATAACAAATTTGAATTGCATCGCTTTAAGATTCTTAGCACGTTTGCACATTTATTTCAGGAAATAAATAGTTAGTTTTTATCTTAATAGAGTAGAACATATCGTGAAATGTGTCTGTATCTCAATACAATCAAGGATTTTCATTCGTCATTTAGTATTTAAATGCCAACACAACCTGTCAATTTGATTCAAAAACATATAATTCTTATGTCGTGTTTCCTTGAGCACTTAGAAAATCTCCATAGACGTTGTTAGTTGGTATGAAAAGTGCGCAAATGTGGGTACAACGTGCACTTTTACGAAATTTATCGTTAATTGAAAATATACCAAACGTAGAATCATTATGTACGTTTGTAAAAAAAAGCGTTCTTTTGTGGCGTGTCACTGGATTTTTAAGGTTTTTATGTGCCTAATAGAGTAACATGAAGCCGATATTCATATAGCACTTTGTTCGGGCAATTCTGATTATCTACGATCTTAATGGACACTTCATTACGGCAAATATCACCATTGCGTGGTATGAATTTTCTGTCTATCTTATGGCGATAACTGGGAGACCAGAATCGCAAAAATAAAAACCACACTTAAGAGATTTAAAGCGTATGTTCATGTATTGTTTATCTTCGACGAATTGTGCAAGTGTATTGATTCAGTTATAGATTTCGTGTCTTTCATTTACGATGCAAAGCCGCACGTTAACAGTAGAAACATATTAAACAAAAAAACTACATGTCTGATGGGATAGTGGCAAAATGGGTTACATTAATTAAAACGTTGAACGGCAGTAATTTTCAAAGCTTTTGTCACTGCCATAATTACGTGATCGAACGTATGTTTAAAGTAACTTCTTAACAAGTTCTCCGTATTTGAAAATTACAAGTAACAAAGAATAAATATAAAAGAAACAAAATGAAGCATGGACCTTTGCAAGAAAAGCATTGAACGCTTTCGAAAGTATGTATAAACTTCGCCTTCTACTAAGGTGAAACGTTAAATACACCAAATTGTGTTACTTTATGCAAAATTAATGTGTGATCGAAAAGCAACTCAATATGTTTAATATATTATTGCTTTGGACAGTTGATTGGCTGGTAAATGTTTTGCGTATTACACGTTATGTTTAACAAATATATATACGATCTGGAACGAGTTGTCATGTCATACCATATTTAAATAAACGAGTTTAGGAATTGTGTTAGTAAGTGAGCTTTTGGCGAGCTTACTAACGAGTTTCCTGGAAGAGTTTAATAAAATATGGTATGAAATGACAACGAGTGTCAGATCTTCTTTTTATCACATTCTTTTAAATGAGCAAATTAAATAAATATTTACCCTAACATAATGATTAATTCCGAATGTTGGTTACATTTCGTGACGTCATTTGACGTTACAACGTCATTTCAGCAAAATAACAAAATGCGATTGGTCAATCGAACGAAAACAGATTTGCTTAAACAATGAACTGAATAACAATATATCTGATCATGAAATGCTCATTGTGATCTTTCGTAAACTTCTAGTGTAAAATGAAAATAATAATGGATTCACTATAATATTTTCTACACATAGATTGCCTTGACGTGAATCACAACGTTTAATTAATGTACCAGTTCAACATTTCGCTAGCCATGTTTTGAACGTGTTTTATTACAAAGACACATGACGTTTGGTTGCGATTACAACCTTCTCGACCTATGAAAAAGTGATATACATTCTGTGGAGAAAGTACAATTATGTCTCAGTAATTATAACATTTAGTAATTGTACGCCAACAGTCCATTTTATTTAGTACAAACATGTCAATAATTGTTTGCACACTGTTCAATTTATAATGGAATATGAATTGTGTAGCATTATTTCTGGAACATTTCTGAATCTACCAAACGTTTTGCAGAACGGATTCAATCGTCAAAACGATGCATTTGTTAACATCGTTGCTTTAAATGTGCATAAGTATTTGCATTAGTTAAATATTATATAACAAAGACCATCATTAAAATATATTTTCGTTAAAGGCACAACAGTGGACTATGTTATCATAATTGAAGCATCAAACGAATACATTATCATAAACTGAACATACGTGGAATTAAGTATCACAGTAGGAGCATCTTTGAAACAAATTATCATAAACGAGCAGCAGTTGAATACATTGTCATAATAGGACCATCAGTTGACTATATTATCATTATGGTAGCTAAGGTGAAATATATTCGCATTTAAGATCATCCATGAAGTTTCTTCTGATTGTATGGAGAAGAATGGAATATAATCAAAATTATTGGAAAATTAATGAAATAAAATCTTATGAATGAGCATACACGCAGTTTATTCGCGTTGTAGGAACATCAATTTCATAGCATCATTATAGCTGTATCAAATGATTTTATTGGCATTGTACAATACTCAGTAGAATATTTTTTCTTTATGTAGAAACGTTTACTCATGGTTATATTTTCGCATACGTTCAGGGACGATAAACTGTCTTAATTTTTCCTTAGTTACTTAATCCAAACATTAAATATAAAAACCAAGGATTTAAACATAAAAGTTCATTTGTGACATAGATGTGTAACACGTTTGGAGTTGTATGTTTGGTTTTGTTACTGTTTTGCAGTTGTATTTTCAACTGTATTCCAAATAAATGTCAAAGTCTTCCGCTGAGTTCACGTACTGTTATTTCTTCGGCTGGTAATACTATCGATACGCATTAATTTGTATAAACAGTTTAGTAATTTATATAATTCGTATGATGCAAACATCGTTGTTTCTTTCAAATCAAAGTATCATCACTGTCAGCGGAATGACTATAGCGAAAAACATTAAAAGTAAAAATATCTTCATAGCCACATTTAGATTGATAATTTATCACATAAAATAAGATGACATAATTTACCAATGTTTCCCCTTACTGCAGATATTAAACCCGTAATATATAATTCACGGTGTGATTATATAAGTTTGTAAATTATTACATTAAATGATGTTCTATCTCTGTTGTAGCTTAACATTGAAACATTTTATTGTTGCTTCTCTCAAAGAGCATCCATAAATTTGACCATGCCTTAAATTGTTGAACGTGAAAGTTGTAACCAAAAAAAAATTAATGAATGAAATGAATTTTCCCAATCACGATTTCTGTATTTTTTGTTAGGACATGTTTACACGTATTCATTGGAAAATACTTATATGTTTATTTTTGAACATTAAACTGACTCAATGAAAAGGTGTGAAATGAATTCGAGAATCAATAAATGATTTGTTTTATGAACATTTAAATATTAACAGATGAAGTAGTAGCATGCATTTAAATCACCGACAAAATAAGCTAAATGTTATCTTTTAAACTTTGAATAAAGTAACAAAACTACATTGCACAGTTTTGTAATAGTGTTCAAATCACTAAGCGACGTTGACCAGTTGAACAAATTTTGATAACTTACGAATATAAACTGCAAAAGTCACTTCATTTGATATTTCGTAACATAATTTGTTGACACAGGTTTTTGATGATTGAAATAGTATTTTAAACAAAATATGCATTGAAAAATTTTTTATCACTTTGTCCAATGACACGTTAAGTTTTGGAATCGGCACTTTTTTCGTTTATAAGAACTGCTCAATAGTTAAAACCATTGGTGAAGTTTCGGATATCGAGCATGTACTCAGCTCAAGTATATCAAAAAAGATCCCACGCATTGATCGCGCCATGTGTTTCAAGCATCGAAACATGACATCGATCATTGTTTACGCGCAATATTATTTGAAATGTGTGTTTTTTGTCATGACAATTAACCAACATTGTTAGCTATTTCAAACCGCGTTACACGATCTTTTGTTATTTTATGCTATAGACTTAATCAAAGATGACGGCTTCATATGATAACTTGTTCCCATATTTGGTTGTTTAATATTGCTAGCAGGCTTCCTAACTGGCTTCACTAGATGCCGATATTCAGCAGTAATCATAATTGTTAGTGGGTCAATGTAAACAATTCATCAAGACGTAAATAAAAAAGTCTGTGTGTAAATAAGATTTTCGCAAGAACTGACCCATAAGCGGCTGTTTAATATGGAAAACAGGTTGCCATACAGGCTTCACGAGATGCCGATATTTATCAGTCATCTCAATTTTTAGTGGGTCAATGAAAATGATTTGTCAAGACGTTACTAATAAAATCTGTGTGTATAAATGAGTGAATAATGTTTGGCGGAAACGGTATAAAATGACGATGATATTGTGTTTTTTTGATAAAAATCACGTATGTAGAACATTGTAACTAATCCTCTAAACGTTCACCAAAAATACATTAAAACAATAAACAAATGGATAGTTAGTAACATTATGTTAAACCTTGTATTAAAGTTTAAATATGAGACAGCTATCAATCATGGCTATTTGCAAACTAACATTTTTAACAGTGATCCAGTGCTAAAAAGACAACTCGATTGTATCATTATTGGTGGAAGTTACAGGACTTGATTATTGGCAATCTTTGATTGAGATGTATTGGGCGGGTCTTACCTCGCTCACAATGTGACCCACAAGGTTACTCTGGCCACCAATCTAGGTCCGTATCATACTGTAGCGCTGATTTTATATCACAAAACAAAAGCAGATTTGATTTAGCAACTAGTATGTCTTGCAAACATTAACCAGATACTGAAAGTCTGTCAAAATGAATTATGTGCTTGGTGTATTTCCTGCAGTTGTGGTACGCTTTGTTAGTGCATTCGTTACATAAGTTTTATAACAGAACATTTCTTTTTGTCAGAGTTAATCGCTTATTTCAGTATATATTATTAGTAACTGAAAATAATTTATTCTTCCTAACAGCCGCCTAGAATGAGAATAATAATTGGGAGCTATAAGCACGTAGAAATGTAGTCTTTTGAGTTATCATATTTATAAACAGGTCTTGTTACCGGTATGATTCGTGTTTTGCTATTTTTTGTGTCCCCGATCCGCCAAACTTTTTATCTAAGGCAATAAGGCAATAACAATTATAACGTATACATAGTTATTATATTCACATAATCTGTATTTTAAATGGGTATAATATTGTTTTCAACCGAAAATATGATCATTGTAATATATTAATTAAATCAATTAGTCTTTGTTAATCATGTCGTAGATAATAACAATAATTAATACATGACTTTAAAGTTCGACATTGAAAACATAACACAATTTATTTTCGACGACTGACTTACCAGTAAAGAAATCATCTTCCTAATGTACGCCATATCAGTAATGAAATATTTTTTCCGCAACAGAATGACATTTAATTACGACAAGTTACCAACCAAAACATTCAAACTGTCCACTTCTTTCAAATGACAAATTTTTAATCAGATAGCAACTTTGCGTGCATATATATATAAAGTGTATATACAAAAAAATTGAAAATAATGTTGTGGCGTTGACCGCGAAATTGTGACGGACGCATTTACACATAATGGACTTGCATATCATGCGTTTAACTCGCTTGTTTGCCGATTACAAGTAAAAAAGATATGATACTGTTAGTCCGTATTGTACAACTAATTGAACATCGCAAAAGATCAAAATGGACACTAATCTCTTATCTGTTTACGGTATGGGAGTCGCAGTAATTAAAAATCTGTCTCTCTTGCTGCCACCGACAAGGGTGCATGTCATTGTGTCTTTGTTAGGGTGAGTTGAACGATGCCTAGGGGTTCACTTGCAAATTCAGAGTAAATAGTTGACAATTATGGACATCCTCAATAAATAAATATTTACAATACTAGTATGGCTGTTTTAGTTCGAGCATATAGTGCTTATGCAATTTGTGTTACACCAACTAACACAATCAAACATGTCTTCGTCAATTCTTGTTTGAATCCTTGTTTCAATGGGTAATTTACAAGCTTGTTGGTAGGTAAATGTACTGAGGAATGTAGCTCAGTGATGAATGGAAACTAGAGAGTTAATGCTTCCATGAACGTATTTTGCACTTGCTAGAGGGTGTTTTTAACTTGTGTTTGTTTTGAAGGACTTATACCATGTCTTTGTAATCAAATCCAGTTTTTTCTGAATGATCATGATTCATTTTGTTCAGAAGCCAATATTTCATCTATATTCTAGATATAAAAAGTAATAACGATGGCTATTTAATATGAATGGCTTCATGCGTTATCCAGTTAAGACATTTAAGTTACGACAATAATGATGACGTGTTTGAATTTGAATTTACCGACACGTTTGTTTGCTGCTCTTATCATCCATGAAACTAAGATATTCAGACATCGCCGTTACACCTTATAGAAACTAGAATACTAGATTGCAGTGACTTATGATTCTGAGCACTTTTTCTCATTTTATTCAGGAAACGAATAGTTTGTATTGATCTTAATAGAGTACAAAAGATCGTGAAATGTGTCGAATTTCAAAACAATCAAGGATTTACATTCGTCATTTAGTTATGAAAAGCCCAGAAAACCCGTTACTTTGATTAAAAAACATTTAGTCTTAATGTCGTGTTTGTTTCTCTTTGAATTCTTAGCAAATCTCCTGGGACGATGTTAGATGGCATACAAATGCTCAACGGTTGGTAAAAGTTGCGTTTTTACGACAACGAACGATTGAAAATATACCAAACGTACAAACATTATATTCGTTTGTAAAAATATACCATACGTACAAACATTATATACGTTTGTAAAAATATATCAAACGTACAAACATATATACGTTTGTAAAAATATATCAAACGTACAAACATTATATACGTTTGTAAAAATATACCAAACGTACAAACATACTATACGTTTGCAAAAATGCGTTCTTTTGTGGCATGTCAATGGATTTAAATGGTTTTCATGTGCCTAAAATATAAATATGAAGTTCATATTCCAAGAGCACTTGGGTCGGCAAATCCTGATTATCAACAATCTTGATTGACACTTAATTACGGCAAATATCACCTTTGTGTGTTATGGATTTTCTGTCTCTCTAATGGCGATTACTGGTCGAACAGAATGGCAAACATAATCACCACACTACAGAGATTTAAAGCAGAGGTTCATAAAGTGTTAATGTTCGAAGAATCGTGCGAATTTATTGATTCAGTTATATAAAATGGGTGTCTTTCATTTCGGATGAAAAGCCGCACGTTAATAGTAGAGCGTTAATAGTAACTTATTAAAAAAAGACAGCAAACTGTCTAATGGGATCGCGGTAAATGAAGGACATTAATAAAGTATCCAATTCTAATTCACTTAACGTCACTTTAAACGGCAGCCATTGTAAAAGCTTGGGTCACTGCTATATTTACGTGTTCGAATGTATGTGTCAAATATGTTCTTCACAGTTTCTGCTTATTTACATATAAGAAGTATCAATGAATATGAGATAAAGAAAACATAATTACACATGTATCTTTATGAAAGTAAACATTACATGCTTTACACAATTTGTATAAACGTCACCGTCTACTAAGGAAACGCGTTAAAGACACAAAACTAGTTTCACAAATTTTTTATATAAAATTGACGTATGATCGAAAAGCTACTCAATGTTTTCAGTACATTATCGGCGAGGACAATTTTATATTATCTATGTTACCAAAACGTGTCAAAGAGACATTCTGAGATAATGTGTATTGAATATGACAATGGCTATAAAATCTTTTTGCGTAAGAATTACATGTACATTAGTTGAATCTTATTATTTTAGAAATAATTGGTGCGTTTAAATCCTCCTCGACCTCATTTTAAAGAGATATACATTATTATGAGAAAGTTAAAGAATGTCTTAGAAAAAATAACACATAATAATGTTACACCAACTGTCAATTTCATTTGTTACAAACATTTTATTTTTTGCACAGTGTTTATTTTATAATAGAATAATAATATGGTACATGTAGCATTATTTCTCGAACATTTCTGAATCTACTAAACGTTTCTAAGAACTGATTCAATCGTCGATACAACACAATTATTAGCAGATTCGTTGCTATACAAATGACATAAGTATATCAATAAGTTTCATATATTATGATAAAAAGTAGCAGCAGCAAAATATAGTTGTTAGTGAAATACCTTATCGTAATACATTCACCATTACAACATACTATCATAGCCGGAGAATCGGTTGAATATATTATCATAATAGAATATCAGTTGACTATATTATCCTTATAACTTGAGCTATGAAATATAATCATTAATTATCATTAAAAGAGCATCAGCAGAATATACGTGTAATAGGAGTATCAGCGGAATATATTAACGTAATAAGAGCATACGTGAAATATGTTATCATAACACGATCATCTGCGAAACATATTATTGTTATAGGAGTTCCAGCGGAATATATCATTGTTATATGAGTATCAGCGGAAAACATTAACGTAATAATAGGAAACAAGGGAATCAGTGAAATATATTTTTATAGTAGGAGCATCCGTAAAATATGCTATTATAACATAATCATCAGCGAATGTATTATCGCAATATGACCATCATTGACATATATTATCGTTAAAGGCACATCCGTGGAGTATGTTCTTAAAATTAAAGCATCAAATGAATATATTATCGAAAATTGAACATACGTTGAATAAATCAAAGTAAGAACATCTGGGAAATGTATTGTCATAAAAGAGCATAAGTGGAATTCATTTTCATAGTAGAGTCATCAGTGGAATAAATTATCCTTATAGTTGCTTATGTGAAATATTTTCAATTTTAGAAACATCAGTGTAATTTCTTCTCACTGGACGTAGAGAATTTGGAATGCAATTAACATTATTGCAAAATTTATGTCATATATCTCATTTGTGAGCATCATCAGAGTATATTCGCATTGAAGGAACATCAGTGCCATATCACCTTCATGCTAAATCAAAGGATTATATTGGCATTGTATAAGATACAGTAGCATAAAAACAATAATTATAATAAATTATGTAAAAATGTTGTATTGTTGCTTCTTCCAGAGAACTTCCCATCACTTTAACCATGTCTTGAATGGTTGGACGAGAACAATTTATCCACAAAAATGAACTAATTAATGTTTGAATTAAACTAAGTTAACAACTGCGATTTCTGTAATGTTTGTAAGGACATTTTTTACACGTATTCATTGCAAAAAGGCGTATATATTAAGTTTTTTACCATTAAACCTACCCACTGAAAAGGAATGAAATGCATTTCAGAGTTAATAAATTATTCGACTATGAATTCTTAATTCTAAACGGATGAAGTTATATCATTCATTAATATCACCGGCAATATGGGCAAAGTTTTTACTTTTAATAAAGTAATATAAACATTTTGCACAGGTTTGTTATAGTGTTTAAATAACTAAGTGGGTTTGACAAGTTGAGAAAAAATAAGATTATTTAGGAATATAAACTGCAAAAGTCAAGTCATTTGATTAAAACTTAGTATTTCAAACAAATATGCATGGAAATTTCTTATTAATTCTTCCAATAACATGTTTAGTGTTTAAATTTAAGCAAAACATATATAATATAGATTAGGTAATGTTATTTAATTCATCAGAACTGCTCAATAATTTCAAGTCTGGGTGAAGTTTCGGAAATCGAGAATGTACGCAGCATAAGAAAAGTAAGCAAACATCACCCTGCAATGGTCGCAACATGTGTTTCAAGCATCGATCAATCACCGCACATTGTTAACGCGTGATCTTACTAGCATTTCTTAGTTTGGGTTTCTACAATTAACCCCCTATGCCAAGCCGTGTGACAGGATATTTTGTTGTTTTATGCAAATGACTATATCAAAGATGACGTCTTCATATGAAAATATTTTCGCAAGAACTGACCCATAATCGTCTGTTTTATATGGAAAACAGGTAACCATACTGGCTTCACTAGATGCCGATATTTATCAGTCATCTCGTTTGTTAGGGGTCAATGACAGCGATTTATCAAGACGTAAATTATAAAATATTTGTGAATATATGAATGAAAAGTGCTTGTAGGCAACGACATAAAATTTCGATGATATCGTGTTTGTGATTCGTATCACGTATGCCTAGCATGTTACTAAATCATCTATACTTTGACAAAAAACACATGAAAAATACACATACACATTGATAGTTATGAACTATCCTTCCTATTTGCAAAATAACATTTTAATCAGTTAAGAAGTAAATTGCAAGTATGATTGGGATGTTCGGTTTCCAGTGCTTAAAAATCCACGCGATCGCATAAATATTGGTGAATGTTTAAGGCCTCACTATCGGAACTCTTTGATTGATATGGATTAGGCGAGGCTTATCACGCTCACATGGTGACCCACAATGTCACTACGGGTCCACCGCTTAAGGTCTGTGTCATACTGTAGCGCTGATTCAATATAAAAAAAACATGAAGCATACTTTATTTAGCGCATTGTATAGCTTTCAACAAGATAAGTGTTACCTCCGTTAAAATGAATAATAATTAAAAAATGAAAGCACTAATTAAACAATTAGTCTTTGATAATAATGACCTACGTTTGCTATTATAAGCACCTGATGTATAGTCATCATAAATGTTCATTAACTGATGTTGTTCCAACGCACTGGTCACATAAGTGCGTGTTTTGTGCCGAAAAATTGATAACAAAAACGCTGAGTTACGAGAGTGTTTAACGAAATAATAATTATCACGCTATGTCAAATACATATTTTGTTTATGTCGTTTCCCTGTTTATATTCAATATCATAATGATGGGACAAATATATTTGTTATAAAACCTTAGTAATATTAGTTGCCCTCATATTATTATTGTCCCGTTGGAAGTAAACTCAGATCATAAACAGATGCACTTGGTGTCAAATGAAGCACTTGATAAAGGCCTCAATGCTTGATTGATCTCTTAAAAATTTCATCATTCGCCGCTAAGCTTTGAATAGGTGAACCAAGTCTGTTTCCTTAACGGGAGCAAATTGCGTATGCGTCTCTTTCTATGATGATTGATTGAACTGTTCTCAGTTAACTTCGCAAAATTGACTTATATATGGTGACACTTTTTTGCACCTTTTGACAGGGCGGTTTATCACCATTGCATAACATTTGAATACAAGTAAACGTTTATATTTACACAACGGTTTTCTTTCAGATATATTTAAATAGACATATTATGCACAATCAGTCCTAAGGTGTACACGGACTGATTTGATAACCGACGGGGTTCGTAAAACAATATAGAATTAGACGTAACATATCATGAAAACATGTATGATTAAGTATACTTTTTGAACACAATGCCATTATTAATTTATAATGTATTTCTGTTTATTTTTAAGGCTATCCAATACAATACTGTTCTCCCAATGTTGAACCAAATGGTAACAAAAATATCGTCATCATCAGAAACAGGAACATTATATTAATCGACCTCAACATAAAGATCATTAAAAAGAACATGATTAAACTATTAATCATAGCAAGCTTAACCTTGAGATGAATCATGCAAGAAGGTTAAGTGGAAAACACATGAAAATCAGCATACTTTTTTAATAGAAGACAGCATTTGTATATATCTGTCTTAATTTTGATAGTCATTATTACAAGATAGAGAAAACAGTCTCTATGGGTATCATTTTACTTGGTTAAAGTGCACATGATTTTACTGTTTAGATATTAATAATAAATAATGCTAATTTTAATATTTCATTGCAGACACTTTAGATGACCTTTAAAAATAATTTCACATTTCTAAGGACCGGAAAGAAGAAAATGATGCAACATGGATCATAAGCTATACTCATGACCAAACACAATGCTCAACGGCCTAACACAAAGTTCAAAGAGGACATCATTCGTTTTGTTTTATACAGCTATAAGCTTATCCTTATTTGAAATGACGAATATCCCCTGCTTTTGTCCATATCACAAAGGATTTATTATGAAGGGCTAATGTAATCTGTCTTATAATGAAAGCACATACCATGTGCAAAGTAAATTATTTTTGCCCAAACTGGCATACCATTGTTTGTGCAAGTTTGTAAAGGTCGTCGAAATTAGGTTTGTATGTAAAAGTTTAAAAATTCAGTAGTTTATAATTTGAACAAAGTCAGCTGCATTGGTAGCGTCAGACATTTTAAAATGTGGCTATTTATGAAATGTGACAAATTTCCGATGTAAAAGTAACCAATCAAGGATGACGAAGGCCCGTTAATCAAAGCGAATGTTTGTAACATATGTTGTAATGTATGTGTATGCGCGTGGCAATAGCAAGTAATTAATCGATCAGTATTACGTGATAGTATTTGGTCGGAGCTGATATAGCTTATACATGATGATTGTGATTCTAAAGTCGTTTCAATTATCTTCTTAATTCAGGGTTATTCTCATTGTAGAAATTTGGTCCCTTAGCACTGCGGTAACCGTAAACCTGATATCCCTTATAACGCCAACCATAAAAGTTATTAGTTATAACGGGTTTAATTTCATTGTTTGTGCATATTTTAAAATGTATGTTTCAAAAGTTTCTTTAAAAACGTCTGCTGTATTACATATGCGGGCATATGGCAATTATTTTTAAAAAGTAGCAATTTTATTAGTTTTGCTATCATGCAGCCAATTGAATATATATGGTTATACCAAAAGTTATCCGCTGGATAAGCGTTATCCAGATGTATACACTTGGCAGTCTATCTGTTGATAAGTGGTTTATATCCATCACTGTAACCTCTTATAATCTTATAAAAAGAGTGAAGCCTAACAAACAAATGACAAAACTAATGTTATCATGTTACGATTCGGGAATTAAGTTAATATAGGCAATAGATATGCACAAATAAGTCCAAAAGCTCCCAAATGTTTAATGATGGAAGGAGACATGCATTTCCACACAACATCGCATGACCGAAGTAAAAGTAAAGATTAATTTCTGCGCAAAATGGGATCATTATTTAAAGCTTAAGATGCACGTTCATTAAATGAGACGTTCTTAACAAATAAGTCACCAATAACACGTAACAAATTTTCAAATTATTACATTGTAAACAGTTTTTGTCAAATCTGATTCGCCGAAATTTCATGATATGTTTGCCTAATAAATTGGTCGTATATTTGAATGTATTTGCGAAGCATTTCATAAGGTGTAATTTTGCAGTTGAAACATATTCTCTTCATAAAAGACGTTAAAACTCTTAATAAAGTAGATCACAGAGCGTAAATAAGATGCTCGAATTGAGACTATGTCAAAGGTTTTTGCCCTTGTGACCTAGTATTTTCTTTAAATCAACCAAGATTCAAACTTGGCCTAGAAATAATGAAGCTAAACAATATAACCGTGTTAAATTTAGTTTTAAAAGTATATGTGACTTATAAAAGAAGACAATTTGTCTTTTAAGATTTAACATGGTGACCTTGTTTTTGACAGTAATATAACCAAATTAGAAATTTGCGCGAATTTTCTGAAAAATTTAGTTTCAAGAATAGTTTCAGGCATATTGAGTCACAAATATGGCTTCTATAGTGATCGCAAAATTATACTAATGTTTCATTGAATGACCTAGTTTTGAGTCCACATAGCATTTAGATGCGTTTTACTAAGAGGAAAACTCGTGGAAGTTTGAACTTGGAAGTTTATATCAAATATTAACGCATAAAGACTAGTTTCGATGCAATACTAAATCTTAAGACACCATTAAGAGAAAAACTAGCATAACCCCACGGAAGTCATTTATTTTATGAGAGGAAAGTCAAAACACACTTAACAAGTATAACAATTTATAAACCTGTGGACATTGCCCTAAATAACTTTGTTTACCGAACTCCATACTTAGACCAGATACAAAAATGAAACACACCACTGGAACTAATAATTAACTTTATAGCATAACAATTTAAATTAAGCAGCTATAACATATATCACTAATTTAATTTAACATTTTAACTTAATCGATGACTTTTTTACACGTGCAACATAATTAAAACATTATGACACAGTTGGAATAAAACGAAATTCGAATGAAAAGAGCATCATAAGGCATACATTCGTAATCATCGCAATGTACCTCAGGAAGAAAAAATAAAATGAAAGATCATGAAACGCGCATTAAATGCTATCTGTTGATATGTTTCACATAGTTAACAGCAGTTGTTTATTAGTTTATCCGTGTCAATGCTACGTTTGCAATGACAACGGATACGTATCTAGACTTAAAATGCGTACTGTCAAGTGTGAATAGAGTCTAAATGCAATTAAACGAATAACAGTATTAAATGATCTGTTCAAATGCTTGCGCTTATGAAATTAATTTTGATATATATTCTGAGTTCAGGACACGTCAGTGCTAAGGCACCGAAGGGAACTAATGAACGGAACAAAGACGGGATCATCAGAAAAAGTAATTGATAGTAGTCTCAAATTACACTTTGATAAATTAAATTAATGCTTGAACTTTTTTTATTCAATGAATCCAAACAAAACACTTAGAATATATTGCATGCCTAATTGTAACCACATCTATCGTCTAAGCAGCGGTTTTTATAATAACTATGTGTTTGTTTGCAGCATAAGACAAGGAGTAACGCAATGTTAACTTAACTGTTACAGGGATAACGGTGAAAGGAAACAATCATTAATATTAAATTTGTGTGACTTCTCCATTTGTATTTGCATGTAACCATTGTCTTCTTGATGTATAAACCGATGCAATTACTAAACAATACAGACACGACTATAATACATGTGTATTTTTGAAACATGCATTTATGTTCGTAATATAAGTTGTTTAATGTTCAACGCAGAGTTTCATTTTCGTTATTAATATTAATAAATTTTGAATCGTTGATACAAAAATAATTGTTAGCATAACAAACTTTTAACACGTCCTTTAAAATAGTTACATACATTTACTGTTAATCGCAAAATAAAAAATGAATATATAACTCAGTTGCTTTACTCCTTGATTTTTGTGTAACTCTGTTTAACCATTTAACCATTTAATACGATATTGAAGTTTATTGACATTTATGATTTGTAGACCTGTCTATAGTCCTAGGACTATACATAAACGTTTAATGTGTGCACGTGTATTGACATGTGTAACAACAATTTAACTTGCATTCCAAAACAATTATTAAACCAGACATAATGTTTTCCCATACAGAGAAACCCGTAATAAACCATTATAATGTTACTCTTTTTAATACCGGTTATGTTATCTTACAACATGTTAACAATTTTTTCGCTGGATATAACTTAAGCGGTCGACACCATACTTACTCAATACTTAATCCGAAAGGTTAAGTAGTAACATGAAGCGATGGAGGTAAACATTGCGTTCACTGATATACGATGTCGCACTGAATGAAATATTAATTTTTTGTGTCAGTGGCCTTTACATATATCGTGCATGTATTGTTGCATTTGTAGTCAAGGGCATTTCCGCCTCGATGTCTTTGGAAATAAACTGGTGTAATCCTCCGTAAATGCCCGAGGTTGTCATTAAGCTATTAATTAGATCATATAAACATAATGAAAATAACATTATTTCCAAAACTACAATACATGTTTGTTGTATAGGAAAACCTTATACTTCTGGATGTTAAACATATAAAACTTAATATTTTTTCCCTTCATGTTTAAGAGAAATTACCTTGTCATAACATGCGATAAAAGATACGAATGTGATATACACACACAAATTAAGTATTTTAATGCATACATGCGCTTAGATTATAGAGCTGTAAAAGTAACATAAAACTCCAAATAAATATATAAAAAATATGTGAAAAGTTTATAGCTGAACAAAGTTTTACATAAACGCTATATTTTTTCTATCTTTATTTTATTTACATAATATATAGTTTGAGTCTGCGATTATAGCATATCCTAAGTTATATTAAGATAAACATTCTGACGCAGTTTCCATAGGATTTTGCCGAATTTATGTCTTCTAGCGCGCTCACGTGGTGACAAATGATGAAAATCCTATTTTTTTTAGATTTGACATGTTGAGTCGAAGTCAAAAGTCAATATTTATGAGCGTTAATGTCATTCACCGATCATATTTCACCTCTCGTTCATTTACATATTGTCTGATTGTCTCTACGTGACCTGAATCTGATTGTGTCATCCACACTATACATCAGAATATTTCCTTGCGATTGTCCATCGGACGAACCGTTTCTTGCGTGCCGGTTTGTCATTTGGCCGATGAGTCGTCAGCGTCCGTGCTAGATGTCCATGCAGACGCCACTGATCACATGGGAATTGTGGTCGACGCCAAATAATTGAAGGAATCATTTCTAAGGAATCACTCGTCATGGCTTTTTTGAAGTTATAGATTCAGACATGCAGTACGTGTTTATAAAGGTATTGACATTTATTCAAGTTGTGTGACTCCTCCTATAAGTCTATAACGTATAGTTGTAAGTATATGTGTCGGCTAGTTTGTCAAAAACATAGTATAGTACATTTAACAACAAGTTAATATGAACTATATAATGTAACTAGCAGTCATTACATTTATGTTTTCGTTAAGGTTGTTTACTTTTTAATTACTGTTTAATTTGTATCACAAAGTGATGAGATTTATAAAGATAAATGTGTTCATGAAATATAAGTCTAAAAACAACTGTGTATTGTTAACGTCTGTAAGTAGAAGTATCTTAATAATGCGATACTTTTATTCCCTAATGCATCTGCTTGTATTTCATATTAGCTTCGCTATTAAATTGTTATAACTGCTGGTGGAAATAGCATGACCCAAATCTGTATCATCGCGCATAGAATGACCTGTATTTATTTTAAGAAAACCATCGTAATTATTACCCTTATGATTACGATATCTCGTGACAGCCACTCGATTACACAACCACACAACTCATTCGGAATGTTTAATGAACACAAGTTATGAGACATTATCATTCATATTTAGATATATGTTTACTAATGACCTAAGGAATGGAGTTGAGTGGTTATACATTTAACATTTACACATTAAGACTAGTTTCCACACAGTATTTAGTTACTAAAAGCATAAATAATACATGTTAGAAACCACTAATAGAGACGCTCGCATAAACCTCCGAAAATCATTTATTAAATGCGTGACAGGGGAATCCACATGACACAATACATAATAATGAATACAAATGTGGTCATCGCCTTAAATAACGCTCAAGGCTATATACTGAGATTTTAAATCGTTTTTCAAGAAATACCGAGCGTTTTTCTAAGATCGGATAAAAAACCGAACACTTCTGGAAATAACATGAACTGTCAACATTTAAATTCAAATAAAACAGCAATGTATATACTACTGCTTAAATGTAATGATAAAGTGTTCATACATTTTATAGGTGGCTATGATATTAATTAGTAAAAACATCATTGTAAATGAAAAATAATCAAATTATAACGAAACATCGATTTCTCTGAAAACATATTTTTCACTATCAAATCTATATATGCATAACAAGGTATTCAACTCAAAATGACCTGAATATAGGTTGCATCACTTTGAACAGCCATTACTTCATCAATTATGCAGCGATTTCCATAAACTTGGTCTTATTAAGCGCAGAAATTAATTTCCTTTCTGGAAATGTATATATATTGCAATTATTTTTTACAAATGCTGTGTCAAATTTCAAGAAATAATACGATACACATGTAATCCGATAAAGACCTAAGCGATCCGGTAATGGCCGAATCAGTGTACCATGAAATTCGCGCTGTTAACAAATAATATGTTTTCGGAAATTTAAAACCGCTGGCATGTTTCAATAGGAAATACATGTGTCTATCTAGGTTTAATGGTTTAATGACTGAATGCATGGTGTTTACGTTGAAATGAGACTCGAAGTCCTTAAGTATCCGTTATACACCAATCGACTGTAGTCTATTATTTTCTCCGTATCATTACTATGTTTTCATTACAACGTATACATATATAGAATAAAAATGCATACACTGCAACTATTCAAATAGACGTTGTGTGTCATATATACTGTAAGTTCGTTAAAACGTGAATGAAGTGAGTATAGAAACTAAATGTAGTATGAGAATAGAAAGAATCGAATATGTTATTGCCGTCTCTTTAATAGTTAATGGTATCTTCAAATTGCATATATAATTCATTTTGAGTTATATACGGAATTCAGATCACCACATTGTTAAAACACTTAGAAATGATATATCAAACGTAAATATAATTATTAATTGAAATATAATTTCACGGGTAATTCTAAACAATTATTCATTAACTATCTGGAATTATATTAATTCCAATTATATTAAATGAAATTCCTCTGCGTTACCCACACTTATTTTGGCAATGTCCTTTATTCAAAACCATGTTTCAGTAAAGACAAAAGTCTTCTAAATGAATGCCAGTGTATATTTTAATTGCTAAACAAACATTAATTTAAATTGTACTGAGCTTATATGTTAGGGTTAGATCAGTACATACAACGGATTGATATAGGTAGAAATAAACTCCTTTCAGGCACTGCATCGGTTTTACTCGTTTAACCGCTTGTTTCAACTTTGATAGTGTAAAGACAAACGTGTTTGATAAATAAACAACATATTTATGCGTGAAATGATAACAAATGAAAAGTCGATGATATATGTTATGTGTTATTTCAACCACATCGATCGTCTGATCTTCTATTTTAAAGGATTGACAGTCAAGTGAAGCAATCGACAATATTAAATTTGCCTGGTTTGTTCAACTTAATTTCTATACAATCAGTGTCTTATGGATTTATAAACAGATTCAATGGCTAACAAATACAGATACGACCATTCTTATTTGGCCACATCCATGTCAGTGTGTACTATAAGTAATATAATGTTAACCGCTGAGTCTCATTCTCATTATTATAAAGACGATTTGAATATGTGGTAAAATTATCCTTTTGTCATCCTGCCCAATTTTGAATTCCTTCTTTTTAAATCCTTACATACATCAAACTGTTCTCAAGGAATGTGTCAAAAATTAAAAAAAATATAAATATATATATAACTCAGTGGCTTTACTTTTTGATTTGTGTTAAAAGCAGTTCAACAATTTAACACGATATTAAAGTGTGAATCATTAAAGTTGCTGTACATTTTTAAACATTTACGATTTATGGACTATTCCTTAGGATTATACAATAACGTGTAATGAGTGCCTCTGTTTTTACTTTGGTCGTGAATTTGAAAAAAATAGGTTTGCAGCAATTAAACAAATGATAAATCATACACATTTTATTGCACTAGAAGAGAAACTGTTTGTTCACCATTAGCAGGTCACTCATTTTGACACCTGTTATGAAAGTCTATATCACGTTTACAATTGATTTTAAAAATAACGTTATTGTTTGAGACCATATTTACGCAAAAATTAATTTGTAAGAATCAGTAGTGACCTGAAACGATTGTGGTGTTATTTGCATTCCATGACGGATCTAACTTCTCAAAATACGATGGATGTCACACAAAAATTAAATAACAAGTTCGGTGTAGGTGACATATACATATATGTTATGTGTATTATAAAACGTGAAGTAATGGGTATTTCTGCATCGATGTATTTAGAAATTAGCTGTCAACTGGTGTCATTCCCCTAGAATATCATTGTTTGCAATTAAGTTATTTGAAAACGTAATACTTCTTGATGTTGCACATTTAAAACTTAAAACGTTCCCTCAATATATGAAAGAAACATAACTTTGCCAAAGCATGCGACACAATACACGAATATGAAATACAAATAAAAATTAGGTAAATTAACTAATACATGCCCATAAGTAAACAAACTGTTAAAGGCACCTTTAACACAAAAATATCATAAATATGGGAAGAGTTTTAAGACGTTTGCTGTGTCCTCATTACACAATCAACTGACGTTTTGTAGCGGATCAAATTTTTATAGAAAGGCTATCTTTTTCTATCTTTGTTTATTTGTAAAATATTTAATGTAAGACAAGTCCGATTACCTTTACAAATTATGTTTTTTAGCAAGTCCTTTAACAGACGATATAACATCAGAAGCAATTGCAATAATCAAAACTTGAACCGTCATAGTTCATAATAGGTAATAGTAAGCTGGTATCTGTCTGCGGAACGAATGTCGTCTTTCTTTGAAACGAGATTTATAGCACTCCTAGGAAAATTCTAGACAGGTAATTAAAATAGGTAATTATGTAGTTCTGATATTTCGTAAGCAAATGGCGATAAAATCGAACTATAATTCTCTTGTATTGCTTTTAAATGTAAATAACGATGGCAAGATTATAATATGTATTTACTCTTGTTTGTTTTATGATCACTAAGGGCTACTTGTGAGGTTTGGGGTCTATTAAATCTGCTCAGCATTGACCGTTGCTATATGGTAATCCCCGTTTTAATCATGATTTTATGTCAAACGATGTTTTGTATATACTGCCTTGTTTTGTATAAGAAATCAGCCATAAGCCTCAAATTAAAGAGGAGCTTATAATCATATAATTTTTATAATGTTTCAGACGTTTCCCTATTTATGTATATATGTTCTGTGACCTCATGCTCGCCTGACCAATAATAAATAAAATAACATAGTTCAAATGGATACATATGAATGGAAAGTGTGAGCTTATTTAATACTAGTCTTTCTATGTTGGCTTTGTTAGTTGACGTCGGTTTTATGTTTTTCAATGAAGCGTTGTCTAGAACGTGTAGTATCGAAATAAAACATAGATAAATATATGTTAACACATAAGCACATAGAGAAACGAACATGATTACCGTAATTACTCTAAGTTTTCGTACACCCTCTTTTTTGCCAAAATAATTATTTTTCGAGACTCTTTATTTTCGGACATGCGTGTTTTTGTCTATCATTAATGACTCTTATTTGTTTTGGCCAGTATACTTTACAGCCCTATTTTAACAGTTTGAGGCACTGTTTCTTGTAACAAATCGATCATGAATATTTACACACGGATTATTGTTATAAAATCTGGGAGACGCATGCCTGAGGGCAATGGACCATAACATTTTCGTTATTAGGTAAATAACAATGTAAACCGGTAGAAATCAATCGCCTTACCCAACATTAAGGAAGTGGTATGTTTTATGTTTGTACGTGTTTGTTCTGTATCATTTCATGCAAGAGTTATCAAATCTTCAGAGATGTATTTATTTCAAAGTTCAAATAAGAAACACTATTGTTGGTGTCTTGCAATACAAACTGAATACCGACGATAAATTACCAGCTATGGTATAACTGTGTTCGTTTTATATTCATTTTATATTAATGATAATTAAATTTAAATAAATTGATTATTATTATTATCGGTATGTGCTGGGCAATATTAAAAACACAAACACAATCATTACTATCATTGTACTGAAAAAGGAACAAATAGTTGATCATGTCTGCCGAACCGGCAAAATGCATAAATTTACGTGAAGATTTAAAAAAAAAGATTGTGTTTTGAAAATACTTTGGAAAAATAATGGGTCTATCAATCATATGGGCCGTGCTCTGTGGAAAGGGGGTTTAATACATGTGCGTAAAGTGTCATCCCAGGTTAGCCTGTGCATCCCGAACAGGCTAATCAGGGACGAACTTTCTTTAAACTAAAATATCATATATTTATCAACAGATGGTTACAAATCCTTACGCCGCCAAGCAAAAAGCTTTGACAAGAGAAATAATACAGCGATGAATATGATTGAGATAATAATTGCTATAATTCTTGTTATAGTCGGTTTTATCATTTTGCATCACCAATATAATGGATCATCATGGCAGCTCTGACCAGCTCTGATCATAGTTCAACACAAAATTTACGGCGGTCCTTGACTCAGCAGAAGTCAATATTTAATATAAATAGTTAATAACATTCACAAGTCAAACCTGCCATGTCTATCTAACGCTACTTGACTGTTCATGTTCACAAGAACTGTTTCTGTTAATGTCATCAACACACGCAAACGAAGTTGTGCTTTTAAATTCTAACTAGCATTAACAGTTTCTTGCGTGCAAGTTGGCCTTTGTACCAATTCCATCGTCAGCTTCCGTGTTATGAAATTGTGATGGGGACACCACTGATCGCATGGACATTACAGAGTCCCTAGCGAATTGAAAGAGCTATGTGTAAACAATCGCCTTCTACGACTTGCTTGCCGTTTTACATTTATGCGCGCATAAAATGAATACATGTTTTGAAATTTATCTTATGTTGCTCTTTAAATTATAAGTGCGCCTGCGCGCTTTTTTGTTCAAAATAAGTGTTATCAATTTATCTTCCATATTATAATTTTTCTTTTAAGTTGTAATTTGAACAGTTTCACAAAATGATGAAATCTAAAGTTCATCTTTATTGGTTTATACTTATATAAGTGTGAGTTGTGTTTTCGAAAACACATGTGTTCAAAAACACATTTAGTTAATGGTGATTATTTCGCCTGAAAATATCCTTAATATTGAAAAAAACACTCATTTGAACTATTAAAAGAATACAGTTTTGGAAGAAACATAAGGTTTTTTTTAAGATAAATGTTAATATGGTGAGCTTGTATATTAGGTTGCAAGAATGAAGTATGCATAAACATAGACACACTAGCACCGGCACGTGCAGTCAAGTAGGTATGCATTGTAGGGAATAACGCATATTCATCTATATCTCGCAGCTTTGTATTAAATTGTCAAACGAATAATAAGGTTGAGTTATTTACTCGAATCCCAGATACGGCAAACATTTGCATTCAATTTATTTTCTAGCAGTTCACCTTATTTTATTTGAATAAGTATATGCAGCTTTCTTAGTTAATATATTGTATAACCTTTATAAACAAATAAGAACATCTATAAACAGCTCCTTAAAAAGTTATTGTCCCAGCGAGGCAATCAAATACATACTTAATACAAGATTGAATATGTACATATGCATATACAAATATTAATATTTTATATAATTACAAGAAACAGTAATTTCTTATTTTTAAAGTATAACGTGTACGTTTAGATGACTACATAAACGTATCAAGACCTTAAATTAAAACAATGACAAAATGGACTAAACGTGTTGTTGTCTGTGTGCCGTGTATACTGTAAGTTTACACAAATCAATAGCTTTTTGTGCTCAATAAACTTATACTAACGTTTAAAACAATAGGTATCCAATTACATTTGTATTCCCTTCATTATATACCACGGATTAAATGTCGGACTCAGAGCAAATATACAACGATGACGCATAGTCTTAACCTCACCGACAATTCTCCAGTGACCTATAATGGTTAAGAGTGCATCAACATATACGACAGGGTGTTTACCGTAAACAGGTTAAACAGTATATTGAATCTCAACATGAACACTTTACATGAGTAATTTAGCTCGTGTTTAGTATGTACCGTAAGTTATTTTGTTGTATCAGCTTACCATATTCAAGAGCCATGTATGCTATTTCAGAAAAGACAAACAATAGCATATACTTTTAAATACAAATTCATAACAAGTATATACTGCTTTTTCATCAAAACCTCAAATAAATATAACAAGGCGGTTGTAAAATAATCATATGTTTGAAAGTCAGTTCTACGAATATATCTTATATCTGTTTCCTCGCTCTCCGTCTTGATAAGAATCAATGATTCTATTACCTTAATGGAGCTACTGACTTGTTTACGCAATTTGTATTTTTTCGGTCCCCTAGCCGCAATTGCATAAGGCTTACAGACAGAATTCACATTATAGATTCGTTCTTATCTTTGTTAGCATTCATTTTCAGTGAGTTACCCTAAATCCGGTTTAGCAACGTATTGCATTTAAAAACATGTCAAATTATAGAACAACATCACTACAATTGGTTTCAATGTACTTTTCACAAAACGTCTGCACAATAAACATACATTTAAGCTTGTATAAAGTTGTACCGGTTACTGAAGTGCATTGACACAAATAGATGTGGAATTTTCATTAATTTACGTCTGAAACTCATTCGATTTTGTATTTGTAACGTTCTGTTTAAACGCTTATAATGTAAGGACGAAGTATTTCAAAACAAATAGTAAGGCGATTTGTATCATCAGTAACATTTGTTTATATTGTTTTAAAAAGGAACGACTCAAGATTATATACGTGCGTTTCTATATTGTAAACACTTCGTCACTCGTCTGAGTATATGTTCCTTTATGTCACCCTTGTTTGTTTCTTTGAACTAAGCGAAGGACAACAGCTTCAACTCCCAGGCTGATGGATTGAAGTGTTACTTGGTTATTCTTAATCCTTAGGTTCGTAGACGTGCGTGAGGAAGATGCGTATAATTTGTTTCAGACTTTTTAGCTTCCACACGTCATATAATAACCGAAATAACAATTCGGTTAAGTTTTTATAACACGATGACCCGTAATTTGAGCATGCATAACAGTTGGCTGTTAAATGAAAGTTTTTTATCATAACAGTACAATTGCCCTATATCAATGAATCAATTTGAGATGAACAAAAGTTAATTGAAAGTGATGTTTTTAAAGCAATCGCAGTTATTTTGAAGGGATTTCATATTGTGTGACATGCGAGCAAATAATCGAATCATCTTATATAGATGAGGAATGATGGTCAATGGCAATAGTTATTAATATAAAGGCAACATGTTCTTACAGGTGGTTAGATTGTGGCTATGATATTAATTAGTTAAAACATCATTTGAATAAAAAAATGATCACATTTTAACGAAAATTCAACTTTTCTGAAACATAAATTCACTATCAAATATATAACATGTGCAGCGATTTCCATGCACATGGTCTTATTCCACACAGAAATAAATTTCCTTTTTGATAATGCATATATATTGTAATATTGCTACAATTACTGGATCAAATTTTAAGACAAAACACGATACATAACTCGCGTAACCTACTCGTCAACGATCAGACCCGATTCATGAATGAAATCTTCAGGTGTAAAGACATTCCTTCGCATTCGACCAAAGAAATTACTCGTGTGTTTACAATGTCGGCCAGTTGAAATGTATGCAAATAAAGGTTTCAAACGGCGCTGGACTGTTAGTTTTGATGCATAATGTAACGGCAAGAACGGTAAGAATGTTTTTTTCATACGCTTTATTGAATTATGGTACCGATGTCCGTGAACTTTGCAGGATAAAATTCCCTTTACTCCATGAAGATTTCAGTCTTAGATCGGGTCAGATCGGTGACGAGTAGGGCATTTTGAGTTGAATACCTTGTTATATATATAAATCTAGTATATAAGTATAGTCTTAAAACTACCGAGACCGCGTAACTGGCACTATGTATAAGTAACTATATACATATATATATATATATATATATATATATATATATATATATATATATATATATATATATATATTTGACAGTAAAGTGTTGTTGTTGTTGTTTTTCAGAAAAGTTGAGTTTTCGTAAACTATTGCAAACTACTATAATTCTACCTTATAAATACTTATTGCGGTTAGGAATCCTGCGTAAAATTAGACAATCGCCATGTTAATTTAATTCCATGAAGGCTTTCCAAGCTTCTGAAAACACGATGTCCTGCTGGAACAATATCAATATCGGTAACAGTGTCCTCAAATGTCCGTGGTTGCCCCATCAGCTAGCTATTGTTGTGTATGTGTATTTAATGTATTTTTTTTAAACAATAATATTTTGAAATCAGCCATGTGTGCGTGACAATCATCACATAATGTTGTTTTATTGAATAACACGACGACGAAAACGATACGTTTTCTCTTGCATGATATACTTCAACATCTGAAGATCGTCTTGTTTTTACTTAAGAATTTTTTCAGTGTCAGATAACATTCGATTACATTACTGAACATAAAAATGATACAAATTAACACAGAATTAGTAATATAGAAGACATAATACAAGAACTGTAAACATTACTTATAGCGCAAATGAATGTATATTAGGACTTAGTAAGTTTGCAGAAATCGCTATAATAAAATAAAAACTTAAACAAGACGTTTTGAAATGTTTATAATTTATTCTATTTAATTCGCAGAGTATCAGGGAAATGTAAGGGAAACAGTATTCCATCGTGTATATATGCGTGTGTAATAAAATTTCTACACTTTCCTAACCAAATATAATGTTTATTTATTTATTTAGTTGATTTACGTTGAACAAACTGCGATTGTATTGCACTTAAGAAATTACATGAGTTCTATGTTATTATTTCAAATCAAGTTAATAGACAATACTTTCTTTGAAGCGATTACAGTGGACTACACACGAAATAGCCATAATTCAATCGCAGGAATCTGGTGGCTGACTATTGTGCAGACGACATTCAAATTGATATTGAGATCCGGTGCACTCGTTATCAGCGTATACTAATTTTATCAATGTCATTATGGCCTTGTTGGGCGACTGGCTATTCGCCAAATCAATGATGAACTCAAAGAACTTATGCAATGAGCAAACGTTGAAATATACTGCAAACGTCAAAGCCTATTTACAAAAAATAGCTAAGTTAGTGCAAGTTTTGGGGCATGTCTTTTTCAGATAATGTTTACATAGCCAGAGTAGGGATTATAAATGTGGCGAGCTCTAAAATGGTTATTCCTCATGACGTAACGCTAGTGTGGTGACTTGTATAGCGGATATTGCTTATGATCTCGCTCAAAAGTGGCGATCTGTATATTAACAATTGCTCACGACGATACACGTGTTTACGCGGACTTGCACGACATGTGGAAAACAATTATATACAACTGGATTTGGTAGAACCTTTTTCGTTACATGAGTATGTGAAACGCAATTGCCTATCTAATACAATCAGATAATAATTGATGTGTATTATTGGATTAAAAAATGTTAGATTAAAAACAAACCATTTCAGTGTTGTCCTTTACCAACGATATTCTTCCCACGGCTCACACAATTAATTTATGTTTGGATATATTGCTGTACCAAGAAATGCGTACACATTTTGAACGTTAACGTTATAAGACTTAAGTAAACGTACTGGTCTATCTATCTAATTTACACATAGTCTATATGGTAAATGTATGTATATCTGATTAACAATTAATAATAGTATACATGATAAAGTACATACCTATGTTTAATTCGTTGCAGAATCGCATAAGTGTTGTTTGTAAAAAGAACGTTTTTATTTTGTCCGCTTACCATTGCTATAGTGCACACGTTTGACATGACCTATATTTTATGTATTATGGCTTGTTTCAATGCTTGTATTGGCTTAAATCCGATTGACGAGTAGAGGACTATATTCGGGTGTCAGATATACTCGGTGCAATTCTTTTAACTGTCTGATTGAATGGTGGTAAGCTTGGACAAACGTTTTTTTTTTCATGAAACTGTAAAATGCGTGTTCGGTTTCATAATTATGTTCAAATAACATTTATGATTTTATAACTTTGTCAATTATAAAAATTTTAAAACAAATGGTGATAGGTTTAATTCGTTTAAACGTACCGTCACTTGTCTGAGCACGTTTTCATTTTTTAAATCCTTGCCCCGGTAACTTGAACGAAAGTCATACGCTTCCAGACAGAATTATTAAAAAGATATTTGGTAACTGTTAAACAAATATAGCTCTTAATAATCTGAACAAACCTTATTTAAATATGTAAAAAGAAAGTTACTGCAACAAATTCACGAGTACATGTGAATTTGAGGACAGAAACTAATTGCATAAATAACTTCAAGTTATGAATACCAATACCATGTTGTTTATTGCCTGTAAGCTCAGTTCCAGGATTGTTTGAAAATAACAAATATTCTATATCATACCCTCGGTACGTAAATATTGATTATAAAACTATGCGACGTTCAACGCGATATGTCGTGGCCACATTAATAATTTACATTACTTTCTACTAATATGTACAACTAAGGTGACATGATAAAATGAAACAAGACGAATACTACGGACACATGTAGCACTAACATTGACGCAAACTGTTCAATTAAATAACCACATTCAATATTGTTACTCGAACTAAACAAGACAGAAAAACTAAAATTAATAATGATAATAAACATCATCTCCGTCACTATTGTAAACATGTTATTATTGGAATCATATTCACCAGAAACAACAACATATTTTAGTACCGTAATCACTCTTCAAGCAACGCGTGTTTTTGATCTCTATGCTTGGCCGATAAATACTCACTCAATAATTGAAGCACATCTGGATATGTCAACGAAGTGCTTTTCCTGTTGTATAAGCGATTGCATTCCGTTCCTTTTTCTAAACAGATTTATTTAAATGTTACGTAAGATATCGTTGCACTACGATCTCTTTATTTTATAAACCGTCCTGCAACGTTTAAATACGTTGTTAGTTTTACTTATATTGTAGATGCCATATACAATAAAAGTCACATACGTGAAAATGCAACGAAATCGAGAATGTATACAAAACAGTTATAAAAAGTTTAGCGCAGTATGAACTTGAGTACAGACAATATGATGAATTAATCCACAGTTACATAATTATTATTTGGAAAGTAAGAAAACCAATATAAATTGTAACGCTAGTTCTCATAATTGAAAATAATATTTACGTACTTTTTATACAAAATGTGGCAAAAAATCTTGAGCTATATAAAGATTGTATTATTAATGTACGTACAAATATTCAAGCCTCCAATGTACACAGTTAAGCCAGAGAATAGTAACGTGTTTAAAATCATTCCATTAAGCGCTTCTCAATCCAATACGTTATACCAACAGCCACTCTAGCTCAAAATACAGCATGAATATTTTTACACATCATAATATAGATAGTATTATGGTTACATATATAAAATCCACTTGTGTGTTGTTCTTATTTAACTATTTATCAATAATTATAGCTTTGGAGTTAATTGTTTTATATTTACTTTAATATTAATATTGATTACGATTGAACTTAGTGCAGAAATCATTTCAATATAACTTTGTCAATTTTTAACTCATGATTGTATCCGTTGTTATTTTGTTATTTCGTTATAAGTTCCTAAACAAAAGTTTAAAAAATGCATTTGTCAACGCCACGGTTCTAATTTTTTGATCCGCGCAAGTGAATTATACGAGATTTGTTTTAAGCTAAAGTTATTTTTCCGATAATTATTGCAGTATTGCGTGACAGCAACACGCATTAGAACATCAAGCACACACAATCTCAAACAAAATTTAAATGAATACAAATGAATGCACACAATAATCATTATAGAAGTTTACTCTGTCGAAGTAACAAAAGCACATTTTCTGAACGTTTAGTGTATATGAGATGGCAACTCAAACAGATGAATTACACATGCCAAAAACTGAACCATTGTTAATTTCGACATTTGCACCTAATCAGTGTACCGTTTTTAAAAGACAAAATGCCAACTGAAATTAAGTCTATTCAACTCTGATTAACTACTCTAAATACTTTTCAAATTCACATCCAATAAATCATAATAATGCACGTTGCAAACATAATAGGCCAGATCATTTGTTATGCAAATTAACAATATCGTATCATCATGTATTGGTATTATATACGTTGTTTTTTTAATAAAAGTATTGTAAGTTTTCTTTTAGTTTGCATACAAGTTTGCGTAAGCATCAGTCTGGCCCACATCCGTTACATGTATGCATTGTCGTTAGGTGAACAACTATCTTGGTAGCTTTATTAACTAACATTTTAACCGGGAATACCAATACAAGTGTTTTGAGACCGAAAAGTCTACTGTTAAAGTCGTGGGACCCATCACAAACTTGAGAACCGGTGGCTCTTGCTAAGGTATATCCATGCTTAAGTGCTTAGACTCGGTTCAGTGTCATGAAAGGATGATCGTCAAGTAATTTCAAATACATAATCGTTGTTCGGCAGTACACACAATCTATCTACAAACTCTAAAATACGTATATTTCAATCATATTATCATATGTTGAATTATTATCTATTCCGATGTCCAATGCAACCCACGCTTGTTATATTGAATCCCTATCGATATCGTTAAATGTTAAATGTTTTTTATGCAGAATAGTCGAACTGCCTCTGTTTCTTTTTCCACGCTTAAGTGAACCTTTACCAAATTTTACCAACTCGTAAATATTTCATCATCATCATCATCATAATCATCATCATCACCATCATCATCATCATCATCATCATCATCATCATCGGTAATATCATAATAATAACAATAATCATCATCATAATCATCAATATAATCATAAATAGGGAAACATAATCACCTGCTACCGAACATATCATTGTCTTTCCCATTATTGATAGCTTATTGTCTCGACAGGAACTGAAGCTATTTATGTCTTGTAAAAGCGACTTATAAGTGCTGAGTGTTGTCTTTCGGATTTGCAATTTTGATCACTTTCTTTCGTGCAGGACTGTCACTGTTATGATGCAATCAGCGGCGTCTCTATTGTTACATTTTCATAAAGACGCCACCAATCATTTGGTCAAATTACAGTGACGCCAGCGAGTTACCATCTTAATGTTAATAGAATCGCGTTCTATGCAATCCTGCTATCAAGTAATACATTTTCAATCGTATTGAATTCGGTGTAAATGAAATAAGTTTCTTTATATTTAAAGCCTTTGTATTATGCCGTCACTGTGCATGATCAGAAGAAGACATGATAAATGTTAATAGTATTCAATCCGTATTAATAGATCATTGTGAATTAAGTGTGAGCCTCGCAAACACACGCTAATTTTAAACCTTGTCAAACACACGATATTTAGCACTTCATCACACAAAGACCCAGTGTTTTAATAGGCTGTATGTTTAGTTCTCTTAGTAGGTGTAATTTCTTTACGTCATGTTCTTAATTTTAAGATCAATGAACGCGAATTGCATGCGATTTCTTCTAAAATCAACCGTATTTATGAATAAGATCTGCTTAACGACAACATGCGTTTTCCTAAATGTGCAATAAATACTGAACTAATGCAGTAATGTATAGTTTACTGAGTGCAATTTTGCAAAAAAGGTAAAAAAAAAAAACATAATATAAAGGAGCTGCACGATCGAACTATTATTTACGACATATATCAGTGTTGGAATTATTTGAGGACTGCCGTTATGCAAAATAAGTCCCAAAGGCAAGTGCGTATTGATTGTTGGACACAGAAATCAGTAACATACATATGACATTTATTACGACATATCATGACCGGAATAATAATTTAGGTAACTTTGTAAAAAAATTGAATTCTTCTTTTAAAGCTTTATGAATGCGTACAATAATGGTAAAGGTGTCAGTCAATTTTGTGCACATAAATAGTCAGTACGCCACCAGTACTTCACCTCCCCTACAGGGTTAATCTAACAATAAAAGCTACGATATAAAAGATCTTATCGATGCTAATCGTCATTGTGGGAAATATAAGAAATCATGGCCACAATTGGCATCATTGTCATTGTCATCATTTTAATTAACGACATCGTATAAGTTACATTTTTGTTCACTGAAATGTCTTTCTCAGTTGAAGCAGCAGAAGTCAACACTTAATATAAACATGTTTGTTTCATTTAGCCATCGGGAATGTGTTGTGGCCCATTTCCGTTTGACAAAAAAATAAATATATGTAATCCTCAACGAATGCAAAAAGTGATATTATTTTAGTGCTGGTTTGTCATTTGAATGCTGAAATTATCCTACAGATGTCGCTGATCGCTTCGGCAGTACAACGTCGCCAGAGTTGTGTCAGAGGAATTGCGTTCCATGTTTCGCTCGTAATTTGAAAAGTTAGATGCGTCTTGTGTGTAAATAAGGGTTTGAGGCTGTAATCAATAATTTATAACATGTATGTTGTGTGCGAGGGTTTGATATATTATTATTTATAGAATGTAATATGTTATTATTCATGTAAATGTTGTGTTCGTAATTGTCCCGTCATATTTCTTTCAGTGATACATTTCTAGTTGAGAATAAATTGAATGTAAATATAGTAGGTAAAATAAGTAGAGACATCTGTTTAATTAGGTTGTTATAGAATCATGCTCTGACTTGAAATTATAAATCCAGGACATAAACATGACTGCATCACGATTGTTATGGTCAAGGTGTCAAAATTCCGTTACAAAGATGATGATGTTATAACAAAAATATCGTAAATATTTATTTGTTTTATTTTAATACAATCATTTACAGAAAAAATATCTACATCAATCGGAAAATCGTCAATTCAATAATTAATATGGGGTCACTTCAAAAAAATATATGGTAAAACAATGATATTCAAATATACAATACAATTATAAACAATCACTCGTATACATAACACAACTTAATAATTGTTGAATGTGTACAATTTATACAAATATGTTAATCAATATTTTGCAAAGAAATATGCATTTATATTGCTTTATTTCGTGCTTCAATTGTGTGTTTGTGCCATCGGAGTGAATAGCATTAGGGCTGTGTCTGACATTTTTCGCAAATACACCTGTTTAAACAATCGATGATATATTGACACGACTTATATAAATTGGTGTTTATGTTTTTGAGTGTTTGTTCACATTGTCCATTGTATATTAATGATTGTCTTCTTTTCAATTAATTGCATCGTATGGTAAAATAATGATATTCAGTTTTCAATATCGTTCCACTGTGTTTATGTCTGAACATTTATTTTCAAATCTAAATAGGCATTCCCATTTTATTACTTACACATGTTATACAAAATATTTGTGTAAGTGAAACACTACATTGGCAATGACAACCAGTGTCGAGTTTTGCTCTATTTACGAGAACGCCCGTGTTTAGTGAGGAGTGTTTAGAACAGAGAATTAAAGGAAATACATACTACAATCGACCTATTAGGATTGCAAACCTTAACCCTGATAGCAAAAAGTGTAAAAGCAGTGCTAATTTGTATGCGAATAGTGGTTTAGTATGTATTGTCAATAATCGAAAAATACTAGATAATTCACCGATCGTCGCCTTTATATATTGTTATAATCCATCAAAAGTAAACTTCCGCATTCAAGAGCGAAACTGAAGCCTTAAGGCAAAGGTCTTACAGAGACATTCGCAAGTTGATTAGTAGCATGAAGGCATATAACATTCTTATTCAAATGTCAGACAGCAGTACCTAACCAGTCAACATTCATTAAATGTAATAACTTTAACAAAATACTAGAAAACTTTGTTATATCTTACAACCTTTAACACGCTAACATTCATTCCAAGATTACAATACCACACCATAGCCATCTCTCGAAAATAAAGCTATTTAAGGTGTTATATGTTGGTGTTAATAAGACAAGAAAGATTGTATTGCAAAAACATATGGCGATATCAACGTTAATGCAAGTATATTGCACACATATGTGTATCTAGCAAGCAATTGAGTTCAATATTGACCAGTTTCTGGTTTGTTTTTATATGTGGTATGCATAACGCATTCATAAAGACGTTTTCAAACAAAAAATACAATGCATATACATACGATTAGTTTTTAAAATGCTATTGGTTTGAATCTCAAAAGTTAAAAACTATAGGTGAAAAGCACGTTTCGGTATTACAACGATTGTTGTTTTTTTTTGTTCAATCCGGTGTCCATGGCATCCTTATTTAGTAAATAGCTGTATTCTTCTTACAAAGGTATTTATTGCAAAACGAAAAACTTTGCAGTCGATATATTTTGTTAAAACAAACTAGTACAATCTTTCAAAGTTGAACTTAAAACGTGTTTATAAAGACAAGTTGAACATTGCAAACACTGTTTTCAATACATTGTTTTTCTTTAACCACCATTCTTTCTTCAACTGAATGACATTTTACCCACGGATGATCATTCTTGCAATATAAATATGTTTGAAATAAATATCTAGACTATTATAATGAACTTATTAAAATTTGTTGTAAATATTGTTATATATAATTTTACAGTTAATCGTTCGTTTATCGTCAAATGTGCAAGCCATTTTGTCACATCAAAACCAATGGTGTCACACTTAAGAATTGCAATCGATACACTCATATAAATATTAGTAACATGGACACACTGATATTACTATTAGTAACATCACACAGTTGCTTAGCAAATTTCTTTAGGTGACTAATTGCGTTAAATGAGTCGAGTCTACAGGTTTGCAGTGGGCAATGTCGACGTGCTTGTTTTGATTTCAATTTTCCTGCATTTTCTTCTTTCTTTCTAGGATTTTAAACATGTTCGGACCGCTTACCTAATCTCTTCTTTTTGTAATGTGTTGTTTCCAGTTAAACACGCCATATGTGAATTGAGAACAAACCCAAGTGCTCAATTATATAACAAACACACTTGGCTCTTTCACATTACTTCATTGCACCAATAATAGTTCAGAAAACATCTAGTATCGGCATATGGATCATCGGCTCCGTTTTATTGTTTAGAACTTCCATCGCACTTTTAAATTTGCATATCACTGTCAATTGATTGTCGTCCAATTAAGCGTCACGACCCTTCCATCGGGTGGATTCCTTATAATCATCCAGATTGATTATAACACGCTTTTCGTTCATGCTCGGAGTAAAATGTTTTGTTTCATCTGGACTGTCATCTTTCTGAGCAGCTTCCGCCATTGCCGACAATTTATGCTGCAAATGGCGGTTACCAAGTTTCATGTTTCTATGTTTAAGTGTCTCTAATTGCGTATATAGGCGACGGAATTCTTCCTGAAATTACAAACAACGCAAAATTGGATAAAATGAAATCACATGAAGCCACTTGTAATTTAATTGATCTGAAAGCATACGTTATGAATGTTGATTGTGTCTGAGATCCGCACTCACAAAAGACACGTTATGATAATAGTTAGTCATTATATTGAACAAAATTAGGTTTTAGTTTTTATTCATATCGTTCTAAAAAAAGTATTACAACATAGTTCATCTGACCGACGAAATGCAATTTGCGCATGCATTTGTATATACTACAATTTGCACTCTCTGCTACCGGCGATAACCGGTGTATGTTGAGACAAAGATAAAGTTGAATTGAACCGTTTATTGCAAATAAACAAAAGATTACTCTTGCGTATATAAACGTCTAATGTCAATTATTTCTTGAAGTGTATATTGACACCAAAAAGGTAGCTTAATATCAATTACGTTATTAAACAAGTTATGCCAATTCAAACACGTATAAATAGAGTTCAATGTGTGGCCTAAATTAGTCGATATATATTTAAATTATAAATTTATACAATCGAAACACACGTCGTACTCGTTTTGTTTGTTTACCTGAATATCTTTTTCCAAAGGGCTTTCTGACTCTCCATCTTTAATAGATTTATCGGCATAATTGTAAAAAAATGGAGTTTGCGTTGGAAAAGTCTCAAAGCGCTTTGGTTCGATGCAGACGTATTATCAAATTAGTATGGTTATTTAACCAACGAGCTACGTTCACTAATATATTAATAAAGTTAACTTGCACATGAAAAGTCATATTATGAGGCACTTTCCATATGGTACAAAAATGAAGCTTTTCACATTTACATGTTTTTGAAGATTCATCCGTCTTAACGACTGTTGATAACGGACTTCGGATGAGCTTTAGTCCTTTGCTCAAAACATAAGCAGTGGTCGGTAGGCTTTAATTATTTAATATGAAACAAAAAGGACATTGAGTGTAAGTCAAATTTGCTGTTAATTCTCAAATATAAATCGTCAGAACAAAGCACTTGTTCAACATATGTTAATCCCAAAAAGGAACGCTAAAGTGACTGTAGTGGTCAATTTAGAATGTATACAGATGACTAGATACAATAAATCTGGATTCGCTGGAAACGGATCCTGTAGAAATATCCTGTAAAAAAACGAAAAAGTATGAAGCATTCACATAAGGTAAAATCTTAAAATGACATAATTCAGATTAATCAAACACAGAGAAAAGCCCTTTAAAACAGTTTAATTAAAAAAATGAAAGTCCCATGTCAAAATTCTGCAACAATTAGTGTAATATACACAACTTCAACGAACTGTACTTGTACATAGTATAAAATAACAACACCAGAGAAAATGGGATACTAGTTTGTGACTTATATTACACATGTACAATTATGATCAGTGTCCAAACTTTTCCTAAGTTCATGAGTGCATATATCTCCAAAGAATGTTGCGACTTGCTGGAAAATATTGTCACAATACAGGACCAATTATGAGATACTAAGCTATATGGAACTAGGAATATATTAAATTCTGGATAAGGGTAAGTTTTCATTAAGAAAACTTTGAATTGTCATGAACTATCTAAATGACGTTCATTATACTTACATAGAAACATTTAGGAACAGGGAAAGAAGCGTTTCATTGTAAATTGCCCAACTGATAAAGCGACTCTCATTAAATTCAGATGACGCTTTCCGCACTACAATGCAGAGTCGTATACCCCACAGTAGAAACAATAAATCCGCTTAAACAAACAATACCGACAATGTAATGTAATTGACTTTAGGTTGTAATTAACGTAATACATTTACTTGTTTTTTCCGAAAACTAAGCAGTTAAATAATGCTTTTTTGAAGTCAGTGATTCCAGTGTGCTATAGTTTGACTTAACACAATGAGCTGACAAGCATGCTTTACATATAAGCATATTATCGGCTTGTGAATACATTAATCAAAGTTTACATACATTTTATCATAATTGTAGATCTAATATCTCTATACAGACACATGTAAACTGGAGTTTATCTGAGAACCCCATGATGTATCAAATTTATTTGATATAAGAAAGTTTCTACAACTGGCTATATAAAGCGCATTATTTCAAAAATGAAAAGTATCTTCCATTCAAATTTTCGAATATTTTGTGTAAACAAAAGTATTTTGCCTCCCGCATATGTATCAGACACGATGTTCTTCATGTTTACCGTAACAATTGTGTAATCAATGAATATCCATTTAACTTAAAACAAGCATAGCAGCCATGCTCATCTAAAACACTTAGAAAAAATTCACAATAAAATATCATTGTGCATTTTCACAAGTAATTAATAGACTAGATGTGACAATTAGCTTTTTGTTTTTGATATTTGTGTGGTATGTTTTTAATGCGACTCAAAGAACTAATCTAAACCCTCCTAATGGTCAACCAGTGAGGCACAAATTACTCACTTATAGCCGTAGAATGGTCCCATCATTCAGACTCAAAGTACTCAACTATAGTCGCAGAATGGTCCCACCAGTCAGACTCAAAGCACTCACCTATAGCCGTTGAATGATTCCACCAGTCAGACACAAATTACTCTCCTATAGTCGCAGAATGATCCCACCAGTCAGACAAAAAGTACTCACCTATAGTCGCAGAATGGTCCCACCAGTCACACTTAAAGCGCTCACCTATAGCCGCAGATTTGTCCCACCAGTAATATTCAAAGCACTCACATATAGCCGCAAAATGATCCCACCAGTCATATTCAAAGCACTATCCAATAGCCGCAGAATAGTCCCACCAGCCAGACTCAAAGCACTCACCTATAGCCGCAGAATGGTCCCACCAGCAAGACATAAAGCACTTAACTCAAGCGGCGGAATGGTACCATCAGTCAGATTTAAAGAATGTACATGTAGCTGTAGAATGGTCCCACCAGTCAGACTCAAAGCACTCACCGATAGCCGCAGAATGGTCGCACCAGTTAGACTCATATCACTCACTTATAGCCGCAAAATGGTCTCACTAGTCAGACTCAAAGCACTCACATATAGCCGAAAATTGGTCCCACCAGTCAAACTCACAGCACTCACCAATAGCCACAGAATGGTCACACCAGTTAGACTCACAGCATTCACCTGTAGCCGCAGAATGGTCCCACCAGTCAGACTCAATGCACGCACCTATAGCCGCAGAATGGTCGCACCAGTCAGACTCAAAGCACTAATCTATAGCCGAAGAATTGTTCCACCAGTCAGACTCAAAGCACTCACCTATAGCTGCAGAATGGTCCCATCAGTCAGACGCAAAGCACGATTATGAATTGTTGACTCCAGTTAGCACTTTTAAAATTGTTACTAACTACTAATAATATGAAAATGTGCAAATACATGTGCTTAAAATGTATCATTTAATGACGGTTTTATATAGAGTTTCAATCTGGCATACTGTCCCTTTTTAATTCAATGTTCTGTTGTTTGTTCTCTCAAATGGAAATTATTTGAAATCAGTTTGTTAATCATTGTGTAGCGTTTCCAAACAGATTACTTGACTTTTTCTATTCATTTGAAGAAATCGTCGAACTAAAATAACTCATATATGCATTGGGCTGTATAATGAATCATAACACAAGTAAGTGATGTGTGTATATTCCATATTCTGAAACTCACATGGCAGATTTTAAGACACGTGCTCCTGAAATTTCATTTGATTATATTTTACAATATTCCACTTTTCATCAACAGATAAATATATGTAACCTCCGAAAAATCTTGACAACACTTGGTGAAAATATTTATTATCGCGTATGAAATCGTATGTAACAAAATTAAACTACCTATGAAAGAACTTTGCAATTGACAATAAAAATTATTTATAAAAAAAAACACGATATCGTTTATAATGAAAACAACTTCTATATGAATGCATAGCATTATTCTTCCAGGACAATAAACTTTCCTTTTTACCTATCAAACTTTATGAATCCGGAGGGGAATTCAGCGCAGATATAAAACTGTTCATATGCTGATAAATGAATTGGCTATTTTTATTCAATATTAAAGAAATAAACCAGTTTTTGTTCTACGATACTATGTATCTCTAAATAAATCTATATATTATTTATTTATGTATGTATTTATTTATATAACATTACAATTATCTTAAAATGACATAAGTTAATTTGCAAACGAAAATGTGAATAGCTTGTGTAAGCTGTTAAATGCTCAACATTTACTTCCACACTATTTTTCTTCACGAAACTTAACAAGACGAGTGAGATTAATCGAGAACAAAATCGTAAGACGGAACGAATTATCTGCCGGTGTTTAAGTTGCATATTATTATCCCCACGCATCATTCCTATTGGCGAATTAAAAATATGTTTGCTTGAAATTATCAATTTATTTATATTTTCATACCCAATCAGTCGTTGTTTTAAAGGGGCCTTTTCACAGATTTTTGGCATGTATTGAAGTTTGTCATAAACTGCTTTATAATGATAAATTTAAACATTTGACCAATCTCCAGTAAAGAAAAACAAAAGAATACGATTTAAAAAAAAAGAAAAACAGTAATCCTCAACTGGGCTCGTACCACTGACCCCTGAAGTCCTAGAGTAAACGTCTTTCGCTTAGACCACTCGGCCATCCGCGCTCATGCTATTAGAGGATGTATTGTGTTTATCTTGTATTAGTAATCCTTGTAGTTTCACAAAATATAACGACAACAACAGAACTTTCCAAAGTATTCAATCGTTTCTCAGGTTTTCAAATCGTCAAAAGATGCATATAATAGATTTTCAAGAGCATGGGAAATGTTTAGTATTACTGTTTGCTCACATATATCATTGCTAAAAGGAAAAAATGAGAATCTGAAACAACTTTTGTTAATTTTGTCAATTTACCAAAACGTAAAAAGGCCCCTTTCAGACAAGCGGGTAAATATTAATAACGGGCGAGCCATGACGACGCTTATATACATTTTTTGCTGACCTTTGGCTAAAATAGCTAAGTCAAATACAAGACATAAGCGCCTTGCACAACCCTGGGAAGACCTGCCACTGTTCTCGCCGTGGAATAGGCGCCAAAGAGGAAGACGATGATGCATAATCTTTTCATCAGGTCTGTATCAGAGGTCTTGATGCTTTGGGCAGACCTCACACGGAATACCACTGATATTCTGAAAGAAATAACATTCCGGCTTCGCACATAAAACCTAACTCTTTACACGTGCGTTAGGTTTCATTTGGAGTCAGATCGCGTAGTCCGTAGCAATCATTGTACGTTCTGTATACAGAAGAATTTCTTTAATAAATCACTGCACAGAAATAGATAACAGAATTTAAGTGCGAAGTCTGTCTGGATTAACATGTTCACTACAAAAGCATACCCGGAAACAATTTATATAACTTTCGATCCGTTTTCCAACGAAACGCATTGCACGAATATCTAGTTTGCTAAATAGTGTATTTTAAATTACAAACATGTGTGTATTGATTCTTCCATAAACACATTCCAATATAAGGAGCTTTCACCGACCCACTGCAGTTAAATCTTGACTGATACTAATAAGATTGATGTAAATTCAAAACATGTTTTTCCAAAGGGCAAGCGTTTTATAACACAAAAGACCCAATCACTCGATTATTTGTCCTTCTTGCAAATGTGTTAAAAAGTCGAACAGAGAACATGTTTGACAAAGTACGTTTCAAGAATCCATTATTCGGAGAAGTAGCAAAATACAAATGTCGAGAATGGATCTTTTTCCCGTGATAACGTATTGATGCTTAGAAAGTATGTCCAAAAGACTTCCCGATTCATTATACCAGACGCATGTGTCATAATTATTTGATATAACAAGACCTATTGTCTGGTTTGTCTGCTAGAAGAAACTATTACCTCCACGTTTTAAGTAAAAGTGCTCCGTATTAAATCGAGAATCCAATAGCTCTGAACCAGAACCGTAAGCAGCATGTCACCACGCTTGCCTCAAAATAGCTTACAACAAGTTAAAATACATAGATAATACATAAATGGTGAAATAATTATATAATGAGTATAAAGTTTCAACTGTATATAAACCGTATTTCAACTGTATTGTCCATTCGTAACATTATTATAACAAGCTGTCCGGTGGGGTAAGACGATAGAACCAGTCGTGTTCTGGCCCTACAGAAGTGGATTGGTGCTCACATATGCGTTTACTTTTCATCCAGACATTGCAAGTTTATCATTATTTCAATATACAATGTCGATCAACTAATAGTTGCGCAAAAACAATTATTTTATGTAAATTTTGCGATTCAGATTTTTTTCAATCAGGCAATGGTTTTTCAAAGTATACGTTGTAAATTTCCAATTGCATTAATGACTTTTATTTAAATAAAATTTGTTTACAAATACCAAACGGCCCATAAGAAATTGAAGCAGCGACATGCACATGTTTATGAGTAGGCATGTGCAAGTTCATAAAACAGCAGTAGGTTATTACTTGAAACCTAAGACATGTCTACAGACTCATAAGGTTAGACCAGATAACAAGGGACATAATTCTAACATTAAGTGCATAAGAAAATACAGACTAAATGTGTCATTCCAGAGAAGCCAAGATAATTTATGATGATACTTAACGCACTTTTATCAAGCCCCATTCACCTAAATAACGTCTATTACTTTTAATGTTTGGGTGTTCATGTGCTAAATAATAGTTTTGATCCTACAAAAAGTCTTCATAAGATCTTATATTCTGAGCATTATCATTAATTAAAACTGAGTGGAAAGAGTAACATACTTTCAACACATGCACGAAAACTAAATGTTAATGCTTACATGACGGAGTTTTTATTTTGAGGAGTTTACGGGTCACAACGTCTTACATCATGTCAAGAACTCTTGTTCTTTTAGTTTATTGATTTAAGTGAAGCTCACAGTCGTGAGATTGCTAACGAGTTTGAAAACATAAATTAACTGTTTGATATAAAAGAATGCATTTTTGTTTCTAGTTATCCTATAGTATTGCTAATGCGTATAAAAGCAAACAAGTTGATTCTAATATATCACGCCGAGAACTACTTCTATGAAATGGAAACTTTTCAATGTCTTCTTCTACTTGAATATTGATATAGAGCTCATTGAACTAACAACAGTTTTTAATTGCGAACTGCAATTATGGTATTTTAAGAATGCAAACATGTTTTCCTTCCAATTGTGTAAACTTAATTCTCTTTTTTTCGATTGACTACTTTGAGCTAGATTTTTTACCGGTGTCATTTGTGCGAAATGAACATTTGTCTAAAGCAAGTATACGAGAACATAATTCCTCTGCAATAATGTTAGTCAGATGAATTGTATTTTTAAGGTGTATGCATTTACTTGAACCAGCCGTATATATACTTGTCATGGATGGAAATAGTTTTTGCGTATTTCCTTACTAAACTGGTTGATCCTTTTACACTGAGCATTTCTTTACTTATATGTGAGATATCAGTTACTTACTTAAAGGTTCAAAACGCATTCTGTCAATCTGAAAATATTTGAGAGAATAAACACGTCTAATAATTCCCCAGATTATGTGAAACACGTTTTATGCACAATATACCTCATTAATTATTTGATCAGCAAAAAATGTACGTTTTAAGAATCACAATTGTTCAGACAATAGTATGTATCTTTTCTTAAGAAACACCTGCTAACCATAAATAAACATTTATTATAAACGATTGAAAACGTGCTCTCGTGAGTCGATTACGCTGATAATCGTCGTTATTTATTTTAAGAAACACAAAATAGTGAGACATTATACCGTCAATTTATATGCATTTGCGTAGATAAGAACTAAATAATTGTGTTCTTAAACCTTAGTGTATTCTTATTGTGGTGCTACCAATACATACCAGGATATCGAGGTCTCTCCCCGATCATGAACAAAACGTAATTGAGTCATGTTCTGAGAAAAATGGGCATAATGCATATGCGTAAATTGTCGTCCCATATTATCCTGTGCAGTTCGCACAGGCTAATGATGGACGACACTTTCCGCTTTTTTTTCGTTTAAATGAAATATCTTCTTTGCAATAATCAAATTTAGGCGGAAAGTGTCGTCCCTGATCAGCCTGTGGGAACTGCACAGGCTAATCTGGGACGACACTTTATGCACATGCATTATGCCCAGTTTTCTCATTACAAGATTCACTTGATGAAAGTGTCGATTTTCTCCATTCAATTACATTCGTGGGTTTGTGAACTCATATTTACAACACGTACATTTATTGTTTGTTGAAACTCCGGTCCTCCAAATCACGATGTGTTTGATATAACTATAAACCCATCATCAATAACGCCTCTTGTGCTGCATATAAACAATCTTTGCTAACGCATTCACATTGTTTACATCGACCGGTAACATGATCTGTAAGAGCTTTTTGCATTTTTTGTGAACGGCAGCGGAAATTAAATTTAGGGAAACATAGGTCAAACGTGTTTATGACAAAACTCGAAGCGTAGAGATTGCTGAACTTTCGTATAATAAGACCAAGACGTGGAGCACACATCTTTTAGACTTATTGATAATCAAATTTCATCTACGTATTGATCTTATACCGAATAACATGTCATTAAGCAATTCTTTTCAAGAACACCAATAGTTGAATGTAATACGCTGATTCAAGTGCATTAAAGTTTTTCTTTGGTGATGATGATCATGCATCATTTTGGCAAATAGTTAATATCAGTATTGATTGAGATGAACTGATATATTTTTTTATTTTGTCTTCAACACAAATAAAAAAAAATCAATTATGCGCATTATTGATATTTAAAGAAGTTGGTTATTTTTTTGGGGGGATGCCAATTCGATGAATATTAATTTTTTAAGTCTGTTTGTTTAAATTCACATACATCCTTTATGTGTATAAACTACAAATTGCATGGATCATTGGTGAGTCGGCCTTGCTTATTTACATAGTAATATTTCTAAAAGCAAATAACATGTCTAAAAGACCAAACCTGGAAAACTATATTGTTAAATATTTGTTTTAAGTAAACATACTACTCCGAGTACTCTTTGAAATAAACAGATAAATGATTTGCAGACATAAACACGCTCTGCTTTTAAGGAGTGCGTCACTTCATCTTGCTTATCTGTATTATTTTCTCTCTCGTATACTTACCGGACATCAGATAAGAAATGCACCAAGAAAATTATCCTAAAGAGGACAGGCGAGGCTGCTTTTAAAACCTAGAACAGACAAGCATCACATTTGATAGTGTGTCCCTTGTGTTTTAAACATACTTGTTTACTCATAACGCATATAGTTTGGGACCGATTCATCAAATCTTAAACAGATGTAAGCATGCTTGAGATACCTTAACATTGATTCCACTAAAATATGGACATACGCAGTTTCCTTTAATCAAATAACACATATACATGGAGAATGCCGATCTTGCAATACTTTCGGTGGACTGATATGTTCGTGGTAACGTTGCACTCCGTCGTTTTTCAAAGATAAATGTGTAAGCACATATATATCGACATGAACTAATAACACAATCGATACGCTGACATCACACTGAAAGTTCGATATGTAAGTCATGGTGTGTTCAATCTATAAAATCATGCTTTATTGACCTTTATACATCTCGTCTTTCTCTCATAATGTTTCTCTTATTCATTTATGAGATAGCGAAAAGACGTAAATGTTTAACTCGCTAGAGGAATCACGATAGATTTAATTACTCTGGACGATAATAAGTGCTGGGTTTTTTAGGCGCGAGCATAGATAAAGACAAAGTTAAGTGCAGTGTCGAAATCATGGAGACCAAATAGTAATTGAACTCCCTAACACTATAATAGTACAAACCACCCTTTTTGGTTGTTTAATCTATTGTATTACATGCCATTACTTATTGTAAATACTTAACGTGTATGAAAAAGGAACATATTTGTATGATAAATATGAAGTGGTGTCAAATTTGGTAAAAATACAACTTTGGCAAAGTCTTCTGAAAGCACCATATTGCACGTATTAGATAGCTCTATAGGAACATAGCACGCAAGGTCATGACTATAATTAGACCATGGATTTACATCAAGGAGTATTTACAGATTTACAGTCACCCTCTTCGAAAAACTGAACATAGTAAAGAGGTCTTAACTTATTGGGGATAGGAACATGTATTCTCAGTTTCTAGGTAATTTTTAAAAGGATAAACACAGAAATGTGATTTTCGAATTTCAATGGTCGATTATTTACTTGGTTTTAATCAGAAATGGACGATGATAATTCATCGCGTGCTAAGTGTTTGATTTATGTTATTTTTTTAAGAACGATCAAAAAACGCTACAATTAATAACATTAAAACCGTTTTCATAAATATTTTTTTTAATAAAACATTTATTTTACACATATATTGGCAAAGGGCTTTGATAAATTGTTTCATACATTAAATCTTAAGTCATGAAGAGTGATTTGTTGTTTGGCTATTTGACATCTAGGCTTTTGCAATTAGTTTCAAATCCGTGTGTGGCTACAATTGTTGAACAAGCTTTTTGGAACGTTTTGATCAACGATAGAATATAGTCTTTTTATGATAAATGCAAATCAAAATTGAGTTTTCAGAAACAAGTTGGCTAAGACGTGTTTTGAATATCCAGAACGTATGGCAAAATTGTAGTGTCAAGTCCTGTATTGGAAACGGTGAAAAGCGGTGCAGTTGCATATAACCTCCTTTTGTCGATTCAATGAAATGAAGTTTGAAGGCAAAAAGTTGTAGACATTCGGATAAAGGTTTGTACAGATAATATTTCTGGGCAAATATCTTTAATATCTACTCCTATACTCTACAGAATGCCAACTTATTAAAAATTATAATTTTCAAAACTGGAAGACCGCATTGGGACGGTCAAATCAAAGCATTTTGGGTTTAAACCGGTTTGCTAGGTATCAATACATCACAACATTAATGGCAAACAAAATGCGTTTGCAATACACTAAACATTGACACGCGAATCCAATTTTACACATTTCATTATAGTATTGTAATATTGTAGATTTCAAAAATCTCTTTAAAGTTTTAAGGGAAAAGTTTTAAAGCTACTAGTGCATCTATACAAAGAAAAAGGGTCCATGTATAAAAGATATAAAACTTTCTTATAAGCAACGTAATAAATATTAATTAGCCAAACAAACTCGGTGAAAGAAAGATCGTTAATATGTTTCATTCACATACAAGAAAGCAGATCGTCTGGTTACAGCATCTGATGACTGAACTATGACGACATTGCAGATATTAACGAGGATAAGCTGTTCTGCATCCACACATCACAAATCAACCTGCTATCGTGTGTAACAACAATGAAACCCCAGATACTATATCGGAAGATAAGTTATTGTTTTGACAACTATTCAAGATGTATAAAATGCATTGTATAAAAGTTACAAGATGACCATTGTTTGCAGTTTCTACCTACAGGAAACTGCTCATAAGTTTGAGAATACATTTCGTCAGTCTCTGATCCTACAAATAAGCTCGTCAAAAGATACCTAACTACCTAAGTAAACTGAAAAATTGAAAAATTGAAAATGTATCCGGGTCAACAATTTATTACCATATATTCCCTTTATAATTGCGTATCTTCGTGTACAAGCCCGCTGTCATCTATTCGGAAAATTATTTAATTATTTTAATTCCATATCTAAGCTAAAATATACACTGACTAAAAGACACATCAGATGAAACAACAACGTTAGGAATAACCTTTACAAACAATGAAAATGAAACAATTCTAAAAAACATATTGCCTAAATTACAAAAATTTAAAAATTGTTTAAAATAATGGCAGCATCGTAAACTTACACTTATCGGAAAAAACACAGTGTTGAAAACGTTTGCACTCCCTAAATTAATTTATACACGAACAGTTCTCCCAAACCCACCAAATGATATTATTGAAGATATAAGATCAGAAATATTTAATTTCATATGGGACGGTAAACCTGATAAAATTAAGCGAACTGCATTAGTTCAATCAGTAGAATATGGAGGTATCAGACTAACAGATATAGATTCATTTCTGAATGCAATCAAATGCAGTTGGGTAAAAAGATATTTAGAACCACAGCCACTTTTTTCTTGTGTGCATTTTTGGTGCGGGATGCGGCGCTATATGATATGCCCGGAAAATGTTCTGACGGTTTAATAAGGGGGGTGGGGTTTTAAAAAAGACCCCCCCGCTAATTTTGCCGGGCGTTTTATTTTTCTGACAATAAGGCATTTGATCGCTACATGGATGGACATAAAATTTACATTACAATTTTTTGTATAAATAGCAGATGAATGCTTTACTGAGTTTAAAAACGTTCGTTCGCAAACATGTCGTTGTATCAGAGACTTCAATCGTTTAAAAACTGGCCTTCCCATTTCGGCGTGTCAAAGGAAGACCTGGCTAGCCAAGGGTTCATCTACGACACTTGTGTAATCTCCGAAAATATTGAGTGCGTTCGATGCGTGTTTTGCCATGTGCACATTTCCATTTGGAGCATGGATAAAGAAGATGTAAAACTTAGGCATCGACAGCTGTGCCCCGTTTGCCCTTTTGTGTTCGATTGGGTCATGAACACAGAAGAAGAAGTGAAACTGAAACTTAGTCAGCGACGGTTTAGCCCTGCTTGTCCTTTTGACAATGAATCATTCGGTCGGTACTTACAAAATGAGTTTTCCAAGCTATATCAAAAAGCGAACAATGGAATTGCGAAAACAGAAAGCAATAACCAACGATGTTCAACGAAATCGGTTGATATCCTTCAAACCAAAGATAACCAAAATGATGACGAATACGATGATTACAGTGATTTCGATGACCTGCTTACGGCGAAAATTGAAAAGACTTGTACTCGTACCCGCCCCAATTCCTATAAAAAACAAACTGAAAAGCAACGTAAAAAGGCTGAACAAAGGCGTTTGCAAAGGCAACTTTCAAAACGAAAAACAAAAATACGCAATGCAAATCGAGATCAAAAACAAACATATTGCCAGGAAAAAAACGACGATGATAATTACACAACTCAAACAGTTTCCAATGATCGAGATGTAAAAATACATGATCGAAAAATGTGTTGGGTTTGCAGAAGCCGTGATATCGATGATATGATAGAAGATCAGTTTTTGCAATCTTACGAACGTTTTTTGGAGGAAAAATATAAAGAAGAATTCGACAATTGTTTTGCGGACGAAATCGGTGGCGTCGATGATGAAGAACAAAATCAAATTGAACGTGTACCCTATGTTCTATCGCCATATGAATATTTGATTGATAAAAAGGTGGAAGAAGAGGCCCACCATATTTATTTTTCTGATTATGAGGCATTCGATGAGGCATACGATCGATTGCTAATCAACGAACCAAAAGATATATACCATCAGTACGTAGCACAAGGATGGATATGAAAATCAACACATGCTTATCAACGACCCAAATTTATAGCATGTTTGTTCTGTTGTGTTAATAAAAAACCTTGAAACAATTTTGCGTGTTGTTTGTTATTTGAGTATGTTCTGAACAAATCACGAAAACACAAGCTATGATACAATACGTTTTATTGAGCAATCACAATGTGATACAATATTCGTGGTAATTTTATTGGTATATCTTGTCATCGCATGTGCGCTTAACATTTCAAAAACGTGCTCTGTTTCAAGAATATTTTTGGCAATATCTTTTGACTTTTCAACACCATGAAAATCAATTGCACCACATATCCAGTTTTCGACGTGAATGAAACTATACAATAAATCGAATCTACACAGATTTGCTTTCGTAGCAAGAACGTTCAGAGTTTCTTTTGTCACATCTTTGATCAGAAACGACCAAACTGAAAAAGTTTTCCTTGAAGTACAAAAGTCCATCAGCGCATGTTGAATCTTGATTTTGCTTATGTTTGTTTTGCTGCAAACGAATTCAACAATTTCATCAAATAGACACATTATCAACTTCGTTGGTTGTAAAGAAGCTTTGAGTCTTGCGTACGTTTCGAATTGATGTGCAAAATGTTCTCTTGTATTTATTTCTACATGCTGGAAATCTGTCCACAGACACATAGGAATGCTATTTGTAGTGTAATCCATGTGAATGACTGGAAGACAAATTACTTCAATTTGTTTGTAGAAAATACTTATATAGGAACTTTCCAAAATGACAATGCATCAAAAACTCGTCATGTATATGTTTGTGCATATAGTTGCCCTGTTTTTTCCCTTAGTTTTACAAACAAATGCGTTAGGACGTCCTAAACCAAATTTTTATGAACCGTCTTGTTTCAAGCATGTACAGAATACACCGATTGACGTTACGAATGGTTTATTTTATGTGTTGATAAACGTAACCTATGAGTATTTGTCATTATACGACGATGTCAAAGAAAATTTACAATTTTTCAACAAATGGATGCAAAACCCAGAGTTTAGTTTAGAAGGTCATGAGCAACAATGCAAATCCATAGGTCTATCTAGATGTCCGAACAAGAAAAAAGCGTTTTCAAAACCGGTATACAGTGTAGTTGATGGTTTTGTAGCGGGATCAATGTTTATCACTTACGACTTACCAAGTCTTTTAGTTAGATTGCAAATTGAGCCGAAAACGTACTCTATCAGTGAGTTTGTAGAATCTGTGTTTACTGAGATTTACACACACGCTTGGATACCTTTGTTTCCGTACAATTTTTCATTGACATATGATGGAAGTGAAATTTGTGCAAATGGGATGCACGGTCATGCCTTCATCAGATTTAATATTGAACTGTGTACAACGTTCGGAACATGGTGCGATGTGAATTTAGAAGGTGCTAGTCCCGAGAAACAGGATCATGCGTTAACACGAATCAAAAATGCGTTATTGAAGAGAAAAATGAATGATTTGTCAGTCGCCAAGTATATCAAAGAATATGATCTAGGTTTGGAAATAATCCCTTCTAAGTCCAAAGAATTGCGAGACACAATTACACAAATAGAGCAAGAAATGAGTGAGATCCGCTTAAAAATCGATGATAAGTTCGACTTTGACTATGATCAATCTGACGAGGATTACTCTGACGAGGATAACTTTGATGAGGATTACTCTGACGATAATTTGGATGAAAAGCAAAGCGCTGAAAATATTCCAATTATCGATTTTTCTAACTTTTTTTTCAAAAACACTAAAGTTCTATCAGTAACAAGCAAACCTATCGTTGAACCTATCGTAAGCCAAAATGTTCACGATATTCAAAATGCCAATACTTTAGTTAGCCAAAAATTTTACGATATTCAAACTTCTACCAACAAGCCAAAAAACAAGATAAGTCCGCCAGTTAAAAAAAATACTGTTGTTAACCAAACTTCTCACAAAATTCAAAATGCTCTTACCAAGCCAAAACTCACCGTTAGTCTGCCAGTTAAAAACGATAACATTGTTAACCAACAATTTCAAAATATGCAAGATGCTATCAACAAGCATAAAATGGGAATTAAGCACCACAAGCAGACCGTTGCAGAAGTATCTACGTATGGATTGCAAAATTGTTACTGCCTAACATGTAATCGTTCAACTACAATCGGTAAAGTACATAACAATCGTTGCTATTTCATCAACTTGGATTCATCATTCAAGATTTCCTCTAATACGCATTTTTCTCCGTTTCGTGAATACACACTCTTGATTATCAACGAACGTAATCATGCTTTACGTGCGATGCTAAGTCAAATAGTGAAACAAGTGAGTAACGAAGTTATTCTCGCGAAAAAGGCTTCATCATATCGACTTACTGTCTTCAGCACCAAAGATGGCACAACTGTTGATAAGATTTGTATGTCGTTATTCAGAAATACGTATCAAATTGAGAATTGTACCGAGAGCACGAATGCTGTGCTTATAGCGAGAAATGGTCATTTCATTCGCGTACCACAAATACAATTGGCTAATTTCACGTTTTGCGATATTGGTGCTGTGAAAGCGGAAAATGGCAAATGTTTTCGGATTGATGCAAATTGTTCGCACTCAAGTATAGCGAGTGTTTACGATTTGGATAATACGGTTGTTTCATATTTGGTTAGCATTACTCAGAACACGGCACACAATATGAGTGAGGCAAAGTTTCAAATAAAAAATATAGATGACAGTTCTGTCACAAGCGAACACTTCATTGTGTACAACAAAAGGACGAACAGTGGACAAGAATGCACGTATGTCGATATGCGATCAAAGACCATTTCAATCGAAAAATGCAAACACAGTCCCACGATTTGCGAGGTTTTGTTGGGTAAAAGTACATTGAATGACGAACCGGGACTAAGAAAATTAACGTTTTGGGAAACTGTCGCTGTTTGTGTTGGTGGATTCATTGTGCTTGTGATAGCTGCTATTTGCTTCATAATTGTACTACACAGCATAGCTCGGCATAACGATACTGTTGTAAACAGTTAACATATATCAAAGCGTTTGTATCCGCTATTGTCATAACTCACAATGACTTTGTATGACAACATGTATACCATTGAACGCGAGAGCATTGGTAACACTCAAGAATTTTCCATCCACGTTTTTAAATGCATCAGCGTTTTGATCAATGAACAAGAACTGCTCGAAAGCATTTTTGAAACCATACTAGACGATATTGGAGACGAAAACGTGTTCATATTCGACTTGACAATCGAGTTTTGTTTCACAAAAGTTAGTAAAACTCTACATATCAGTCAGCTAAATTCGCAAAACTGTTCGTGTTTTGACATTACTTGTGCTATGCAGGAACACGGAATCAATTTCACGGTACCAGCTGATCTTCACGTCTCAGTAACAAAAAGCGTATAAACACATTTTTATTCACAATCTCGAAATATCGAAATTTGTATGGATTACAAAGTTAAACCATGTAACGGTATGCGTTGCACTTTATGTTCTCAAATAAAGAGTGGAAATAGTTTTCAGTTCAATTGTGGTTTTGTATACATTGTTGAAGATGGAGAGAACTTGACTTGTAAATCAAAAGATGTTATATATGTTCTGAAGTGCAACACTTGCGGCGGTGAGTATATTGGCGAGACCGTTAATTTAAGAAAACGCATTCACACACACAACTCTCATATTCGAACAGAACAGCACTATTGTCGAGCTACTGATCATTTGATAGAATGTGGGAAACACTTGTGCGATGTAAAAGAACGTTACACTGTATTCGTTTTGGAGACAGAGCGAGACAAGCATGTGCGTAAAGCAAAAGAGGCGTACTACATTCGTTTATTCCAGCCAATGATGAACAAGTAAGGCGTGCATTATTTTTCAAGCGTATATATATAGCTGCAGTTAACAAAATAAGCACACTCGCAATCACTTTCTACGATGGCACAAGCAATGTTGACCTCGAGCTATGCTATAAAAACGAACAACCGAGAACGAATACAGCAGTTTGCGAACACTGTACTCAATCACGGCGTGAAAAGGAATTTGGTTTCTGAAGTCGAGTCAGGTGTCTTCTTGTCGCCTAACGATTATTTGAAGATAAAAGAACTTTCAGAAAAACTAAAACAGATTGATGCCAAACTAGCGCAGTACAAAAGCCTCAAAGTAAGAACGCAGAATCTGATAAAGGGCATCAAGAAAACAAAAAACCTGCAGGACGATGTTGTGAAGACTGTGAGCTCTAACGTTTTCGATCGAATTCCAATTGATGTGATTAACAAAATACTCGGTTCTGGGGAAGACGAAAACATGTTTGCGCTAATAGAGCGAATAAAATCTTCCAATGTTGAGGAAAAACGCAAATATGCCGATATCGACATCTCCGATACAGAAATCTCAGATACGCTAAACGATGATGAAAAGGAAATTATGAACGGTCTGGCTGTTAAAAGAATGCGCAAATCTGGTGAAACGAAAGCTGCAAAGAAACCGAAAAAGGAAAAGACTATACTCAGTGATCTAGAATTGAGCGATGATGACGAATGACTACGTTGTTGCAATATTGTATGATTATGTTGACTTGTGTGTGTTACATTTTTTGTATATGTTGTAAATAAATTGCATCAATGAACTGTAAACATTTGTTGCCTTATCAATGGATATTGACGAGGTTTTGATTGTTGACGAAGACGAACAGTTAGCACAAAACACCTACTTGCTTTCACCCATGTACTCTAGACATCACCACGAATGCTCGCTATGCATTTTTCAATACATAACAGAATATGAAGAACCAATACGAATATTCGAAAGCAAGCTAGTAGAAATGAACTCAAAACTCGGGTGTGGAATTCAAACGTGTGTCACAATGGTTCTCAATGAGTTCAAAGACGATGAACGCATGTCGTTGTTCAAAAAATTGACAACTAGCGAAATTACAAGCCATTTTGATTCAGTATTTGGCGATCCTATTTGTGGATACAACCGACTTAAAGCTTACACTTTTTTCTCTCTGTTTGACGAAAGTACGGTTAACAATTCCACATACATAAAGTTTATTTACGATACATACAAAACTTCGAGAAACACTTCACTCTGCCCTTATTCGCTTTTAGGAGTTTATGTTTTTCTTGTTATGATTAACACTATAGGATGTGATTCCCAGCTCAAGAAAAAACATGACTTTTTGTGGATGTTCAACTGTCTATACAATCACAAATTACGGTTTGGAAAACTGCGATAAAAATCTATTTAAGGTTAGTTTTTCTATAGAAACACTCAAACCACACACAACCATGTCAACCATGTCAACCATAAACGTTAAAGATATTAAACGGGTCACTGACACCGAAGCCACTAATCGCTTGTTCACTAAACTGAAGTACGATATTGGTATTGAAATCTCTTCAAAGCTCATTCAGTCGCTTAAACAAAGCAAAGACAGGGTTGTATTTTATGTGGGCAAAGAACAAAAATCATACCCAGCAGCAATTGTGAAAATGTTCACTAACGTTAAGACAAATCATGTCAAGATTCAGCCGAAGTACAGTGTTCAAGAATTGATGAACGTGTTTGAAATTCTCATGAACCTGTCTGAGTACCAATGTAACGGTCTCACGCTAGATTACTCGGATTGGCAGTCAATCTCTAGCCTGGTAAACATGATCGAACTCGCTGAGCACCTAGGCATGACAGAAGTGGTGATGTTTCTTAAACGCATTCCACAACTTCTTACATTTCACAACAAAACCGCGTATGATAACGAATTGCTCAGAAGAGAAAACGAGTCAAAGGAAAACCTTCAACCGAAGTCAGTCAACGAACTTAGTGAAAACGATGATAAACGTTCAAGGCCTAGGAAGAGAAGCTTTACAAAGGTGTTCAGTCGTAGTCTGAGTCGAAAGCGCAGAGAAGAAAATGTGATGACATAAGTGTTGTACATTTTTGTTGTATGTTGTTAATAAAGAACAATAACAGTAAACTTGTGTGTTTGTTTTGTTCATGCAATAAGACAACCAAAAGCGTATTTTTCTGTTTTCTACTTTTTATTCACATAAAATGCATTTCAACGGTTTATTTATCGATAATAAAAACACTCAAAGTCATAACTTCTAATCGGTCCAATAAATCGGCGTCCAACCCCACATCTCAGTTCTACACACAGCGCATTTGTTCCCGTTCATATGCATGCGCCAGCAACAGTTTACGCAAAACAAGTGCCAGCATGCAGTTACCACACAGGTTTTCTCTTCAATGCGGCAAACAATACAAGTTCGAGAGTCTTTCACAGCTTGCTCTTTCTCCAGTTGAAGTCGCGCAATTAGTTTGGTGCAGTCTTTGCGACCACAGCAACAATCTGTTCGAAAGTCCATACGAATTTGTTCCATCATCTGTATGCATTCCATTCGTATTTTTCTAACAGACAACCACCATTGCAGTTCTTGAATACAAAACGCCGCAAGAAATGTAACACAAATCATGTCTTCTTCTTGTCGTTGTCAGGTTTGGTCTGTTTGCGAGTCCAAATATCGGGGTTTCGTTCTTCGATAATGAATAGTGTTAGCAATATGCCGAGAAAGAGTGTCACAAACATCAATTAATGCAGTTTACGTTTTGCGCAGCGCTTATATATGCACATTTTGTAACGATCTGCATCGCAAACCATTTAAGTGTCTGTTGGGAAATTGTTACATTTCAAAACATGTATTTTCACCGCAGAAAATGGTCATCGTATGCTCGTCCGCAAATTTCGAAGTATGATCGCATCAAGTCACAAGCTGATGCAAAACAGTTGTGGGAAATAGTATCGAAGCATTTGAGCATCACATCAACTGAAAAGCCCAAAGTTAAGAGGTTCTATAAGTTTAAATCTGACACGTTTCAACCGGGTTGGTCAAATTCTTGTTTCGAGCCAAGACCTGAGTTCAAGTATGAAATTAAACTAACGTGCTTTGGAATCACAGTTCACCTTAGCGTGTACTTATATCTTGTTGAAGATGTTGTTGGAAACGTCGACGACGATAATTATGGCGATGTCGATCTAATAGTAAGGGATACACTAGATGAAACGAAACTGCTTTTCAGTATTGCTGATCGAGATGGCGAGACTGAAAAGAAATATGATTTACTGAAATCCAACGGCTGTGCTATGTGTAAGGAAATCATCGATATGATTGGTATCAAAGACATTTTCGATAAAAACGATTTGTTTGTAGAGTTGGAATCAAATTTATTGTTTAGTTTACAGAGCGACCGTGAATGTGATGATTGTATATATGAAATATATGAATAAAACAACCAAAAACGTATTTTTCTGTTTTCTACTTTTTATTCAACAAACATGCTTACAATAATCAACAAATGCATTCCATTTACCAGGTTGTTTTTCAACCCAGTCATTTAGTCTATACTTTCGAAAAACGTCTTGAATCTTGACCAGGTGGTAGAAGCCTTCAAGGTTGTATTTCGATCGTTCATGCACGACGGCAACAAACAAAACAAATGCAGTCACAAACACATCCCAGCTCAAACCACTGTTCAGCTTTTGTTCAAGCAATTCGGCGAAATAGTCTTTATCGACACAAGAGTTTATCAAGTCATATTTCGTAAGAACATGCATCGTTACCGTTCTATTTACAAGCAAAACCACACATTCAACAATGTCACAAAGAGTGTCATTTGAGTCCTCAAACTGCTTGCATTCCAAGTAATTTGCTACCATCGCAGCCACAAACTCACAGCTGAACATTTTTTACGTTATGACAACTACTGACTTTGCGTGAATGGTTTTATACTCGAGTTAGGCGCTTGTTATTTGAACTGTTGTAGTAGTTTGTAAACGTCTAGATTGAAATCCTTGCAACACATACGCAATAACTATAACTATAACCAAAGAAACAACCACAAATGTTAGTGCAATAAATAAGACCCAAAAGCTGTTTATTTTGGAATCATCGTCACTCGGTGAATCCAGTCCCATACCAGGAATTCTAATCTGACACAGAGTTCGTTTTGTTGTACAATCTTCATACGAAATAGATTTTTCATTCACGTCGATATACAAGCACGTATTGTTCTCATCATATGACACTCGCGAATAGACTATCGCGTAATCGTTTAATTCGAGCGTTTCGTTCAGACTGTCAATTTTGAACATCAAATTTTGAGATATTGCATTCACCTTCGGGTCGTGCGTTCTGTTAATCAGATAGTCAAAAGCGTTTTGAAACTCTTCTTCTGTTTGCAGCACTGCTGGTAAGCACTGGCCATCTTCATTCACCACGAAACAAGTTTTAGGAGATGTGATCGACGCTGCTGCGTTTTCGTCAAATGAACATGTCTTGTACGCACGCGGATTGAAAGGTGACACAGTCACAAACTCTCCTCGATCCGCTTTTAACAGCGCTACGTTAGCCGTTTCGCATGAAATGCCCAAATATTTTCGTTTGAACAAATGAACGCATTGAGCAGGCCTATCTTTGTTGTTGAACAGCGCTATCTTGATAGAACCTTGAATGTTGTTCAAAATAAATTCGTTGCTTACTTGAGTGAAAACCGTTTTTAGATGAATGTTTTTTTGTCCAAAAATGACCACATCGTATGCATTATAGTCGGTACTGTTTACAGTTTTACGTACATTGACGTGCGTTGAAAACTGGTTTCCAACTTTGAACTGTTGCTCAATACTGATAAAGTAGCAAGATCCATCATATATTTTACCAATACTTTTAGTCGGATCACACACATTGCAATAACAGTTTTGTAAACCGTAAGAAGAAACGCTTTGAACTGTTGTGTTTGCGCGGACAACAATGAACAAACACAAAACGATAAACGACCGCATGCTTGGCTTAGAACATTACGAATGGCAAGATTCGTTTATATGAGTGTGTTTTATATTTATTTTAGTTCCTTTGTTTTTTTTATAACGTTATACACAAATCCTATAAGTCCAAGAACGATTGCAAACACGGCTAGAATGCAAAACACAACTTCGATTATAACAAGGACAGATCCTGTTTCGCTATTTTCGTTAGCCTTTGTGGTTGTTGAGCCATTATTTGTGATATTACCACTCGTTATGTTATGGATTTCACTGTAGTTTTGTTGTGTGCTAGTTTCGTTTGCAACTATCGATGTGCCAAGATCGCTATTTTCTTCAACCTTTGAGGTTGTTGAACCATCGCTAAGGGCATTGACAACTGATGTGTTATGTTTTTTACTTAATGTTTTAGTGGTATTTTCGTGTGCAACTCTCGGTGATGCTTGCGTGCTTTTTTTGTTAACCTTTGTGGTTGTCGAACCATTGTTGGGGATATAAGCAAGCGTTGTGTTTTCCATTTCGCTGTTTGTTTGTGTGTCAATTTCGTTTGAAACTGTCGATGTGACGAGCTCATTATCGGTACTGCGTTTTTCGATGTCTGCAACATGATTAGATGTATTGTCTGGTACCAAGAATCGCCATAGAGAATCAGTAGCTAGCATCCTGCCTATATTCTCGGTCAAAATCAAAAAGAGTTTGCCTTTGATTTGGAAACAAAACCTGTCCCTGTGATTATCAATGGTCAAATAATTGTCTTTCACGCCCAAATTTTGATTTATGACTTTTCGTATGGCCTCGAGAATATCATATTGCGTTGTGTACATTCTCTCAGGAATATATACAATTTTGCGTAACTTTTCTAGCGCATCATCATAGGAAACGAACGAGAATGCACCATTGTATATACCCAGATCGCGCTCTGGCGATTTCTTGAAGCAGTTATCGTTACAGCTACATAGAGACACAAACAAGACAAATAGTATGAAGCGCAACATAGCTGGTTTTTATTTCATTCATCTAACAAAACACATGAAATAGCTATATAACAAAAAATTTGCACACAACAGACTACAACACAAAATCTGCAGGAATGTACAAAACGAGGCCGTTTGTCAGCAATTCCTTCGACACACAAAATGCGACAAAGTTCGGTGGGATGTGAATGTTGGGAATGCATGTTCTAACCGCTTGAGAGAGCATATCTTCGTGTTCTTCGTTTTGACACTGATTGATGAAATAAACTTTACATGGGTCTTCTTCAGGTAACATGTCGCTAACGGGCATCGGGTTTTCTTGTACCTCTTGTTCTGGGGTGAACGTTTCCACGATTTCTTCTTTCACGACTGCCAAATCGACCGGCATACTGATTATCTCGTTTTGCTCCGAACACGCCTTCTTATCAGAACAAGGCAAGTCATTCCATGTTTGTTCTTGTGTTTTGCAAAGCATCTTTTTGGGGAGACTCGACTGATCCTTTGGATCTTCAACAAATTTGCGTTTGCGATTAGGAATAGCATTGACTAGTCTACCTTTTCCCCCATCGATCAGCTCCGTTTCAATGTGAAGACTGTTGATGTGCTTGCGGTACAAAGGATGCATCACAAACAAAACCTCTAACGCCTGACACAAATTTGTATTTGGATATCCATATTTTGGTTGCAGTGAGTATACGTTAGCATTCATCTCTCTCATTTCGATGCCAGTTTGCAACGCCTCGTATATTTCACCACAGCTTCTCACAATTTTCAGACCTATTGTGAGCTCTTTCTGTGTACTGACAAGCTGAAAGTTTTTACTCGGTAGCACTCCTTTTTTCACCAATATTTCCACGATATCGTTTTCCGTACAATCGAGTAATGTCATGACTGCTCGAAAGTAGGTGTTCAGCTTCAATCGTATCTGAGTCCTTTCCAAAGAAAGACAAGTCGATTTCACAGAATAAACTTTGCTGAACTCCTCGATTCCATGCAACTCCAACACTGGTATTATGCATATCGGCAGTCTGTAGTTTAACGTGGGATTCGACTGCATGTATCTACCCTTCTTTATGCGCTCGTTAAGAGTTGCGAAATGTTCTGGTACTAATGTTTTCAATATTTTGAAGTAGCACATATCAATCTTTTCATCGGCAACAGAAAACATCAAGTCAACATATCGTTCAAACGCAGCTAGTGTCGGTTCATCGAGAAACACATGGTCCAGCGTTGGCTTGTAGTTCAAGTAGTCATACGGACTGTTCGTTATCGACGTAAAACGCAGTCCCTCGACATCTGTGAAAGGACATGTAACGCTAAACATGTACTTCTTCTGGTGACCATTCGCATTGAAATTTCTTTTCTCGCGAATGAATTTTTCGCACAATGTTTGGACGAACATGTTGTCGCTTCGGTTGTCAGATTGTCAATGAGACGCATTGAATAAGTTGCATGGCTTTATATACAACCCGTCATGTTACAAAGTTAGTGGTATAAGCTTGAAAAAGTAGGTTTTGAAAACAGATATGGCTCGTTGCATCGAACGGAAAGGCGAAAGCAAATTGCATGCACTCATCAAATCAAACCAACCCGAGTTGTTAGCAACACACATTAATCAAAACTTTGATTTTGATTCATCGTGTTACATTGTTATCAACGAAAAACATGTTTTGCCTGTTGATTTCACACAAACAGACCTAGAACAAGTTGTCATTCATATATCTAAACCTGAATACATACAGTTTGTGAAGCTCAGGTTTACTGGTTCTCAAAGCAATGGGTCTGATTTTCTGCTTTGCGAACAAACCGATTACGAAGATAACTACGGCAATGAGGTTCATCAGTGTCACCTTTATTTTTCAAGAACATGTACCAAAGATATGGCAGCTACGAGCTATTACTTGACACAAGCCTTAAGTATGATTGGAGTACTAACATTTTCAAAGAATACGCATGACAAACTGGCTTCGTGTCTAATCAAACGTTATGGTCAACACTCGTACCCAAATGCACTACTGATTTTTGGAACAAACAACTTGACTCATTTCGCATGAGAAGCATTCTTGAGGTCTCGCAGCAAGATGACTCAGCGACACTTCGTGAGGAAATTGAGCGTTTGATGCAATCAAAGTACAACTTCGTTTCTTGTGAATACAATACGGCCAACAAAAACCTAAATATTCTGTATACTGAAACAAGTAACAACAGCTTTGGGTTAGTGGTTGTCAAAGAGTCGCTGCAAATAAAAGGCGCTACATGACTGGTAGATCAAATCATTCTTGATCTAACCTTCAAAGCGATAACATGTCTGTGCCAGCAACTACATTCCGGGTTCCAAAACTGAGGACTGGGATATGGAGATTAGGCTGTCTGAGATAAAAAGTATGTTGTTAAGAATTTCATATGTTAGTGTTGGAGGTTTGATTGTAAACGTTGAATGCTGTAACTAACTTTTGCTTGTTCTGTTTCAGAAACCGTCACTCCAAAAACTGAGGACTGGGATGCCGAAATTGCGGTGGCGAAACGTCCTCCATTCTTTCTCAGCGTGGGCAAAATGACGCAGAGACAAATTAACAGACTAAACCGATGCTGGACCTGTCGCTGCGTGCCGGTCAATTGTACATGTTCAAAGTATTGAATAAAATTGTTGAAACGTTCACAGGTGTTTGTTTGTTTTGTAGAAAAATGTTATATAGCAGTAATTTGACTTAGTACACTTCACACAAAACAATGCTAGCCGTTGAACTCAAAGATTTGGGATTTTTTCGACATATGTTGCGTTTGAATATTGAAAAGTGGAACAAAGCTGTCGAAATGTACATCATGGATCTCTATCCAGATGTGAAGTTTACATTTTCGACGCGAGATCAATGTTGGAAAGCGACAGATACGGAAATTGTGTACTATGTCGATATTGAGGGTTATTCTGATCAATCCGAAATATGATTTGTGCTGGACACACCAAGATCCCACAAAACGACTTCAAACCATTAATGGGATTTTGTTGAGCTCAAAAGCCAAGAGAACAAAACTCGTAACGTTTGACCAAGAGTATTTTTGAGACAAAAAATATATAAAGATGTTGAAATAACCAATTGCATGTGTAATATAATATCATATCATATCATGGATGATACCGACGCTTTTTTGCACGAATGAAACAAGTATGTTCATGACAACTATATCGACAGACTGAAAACGTTTGAGTATTGGTCTCCCCAAATACAACCAAACAAATACCAGCTTGCTTCTTGCGGGTTGTACTACTTGGGACAACACGATCGTTGCAAATGTTTTCGTTGTGCATTGTGTTGTATCATTGGAAATCTACAGACGATGCGTTCTTGGAACACCATAAACATTCACCGAATTGCCAGTTTTTGCGAATGGTGGGTCCAGGAACAAGACTATTGATAGACACATGAGTAGGTTTTGTATGATCGTGTTGTAAATAAATATCATGAACCGTTCAATTCGTTTTGTTCTTATTCTTTGTAGTAACATATACTTATTCATGCAACTACCAAACGCAAAGTTGAAAAACCTACTATTGTGTGCACGAATGTTTGATTTTCTCTATTGCGTTAGTTATTGATATAACCCAGTGTCGTATGTTTTCTCATATCTATATTACCCAACTCTACTAAAATCAAATACAAACAACTATGTATATGTAGTTTCAAACGATTTTATTCTGCAACAATCAATATTTCAAACAGTTCAATCTTTCGCAACAACAACGTACAACAGTTTTACATAGTCCACTAGATCAGCCCACATAGTCCACTCGATCAGTCCATCACAGATGCAAAAGCCTCACTCCTCTGTTTTGGCCGTAACCCTGAATTTCGCCACACCATTCGCAGCGATCGTCGATCCGCGTACATGACACACAGCTGAGGGCCTCGCATCTACGGCAAAGTTCACCATCGAAAAAAAGTTTTTGCACGTATGACACACAATCACTAACGTAGTGTCGTAAACAAGTTGGCAGCATTCGCCCATGCTCTGAATCCATCTATTACAAGCTGCTTTGTTGTTTCCAGCTGATGACTCATTCTCACGATGCTTATTCTGCCTCTCTAACCATGCCTGGAAACCTCCACTTTTCTCCACACCTGACATCCATTGCTCGCAAGCTTTTCTGTCACTCATTATGCGGTGGTTTCGTTCAGTTTCATTCAAAAATCGAAATGACTTCAAACACGATCAATCGCCCTTTGATAGTATGCCGTTATTCAACTACACAGCATAAAACTCGAATGCATGTCCACTTCCCAAAACATGAAAATTTCACACAAGTCGACAAAAGCCCCCATGGTATGTAAACAAAGTGTTTTATGTTTTCTATCGACGAGTATGTTTAATCACACAAGGCCGAAGTTGGTCGGAATATGCGGTGTCATTTAGTGCTAGAAAAGAAGTTTTACTTCATGCTTGACAAAAGTTGAAGTAGTTTACTTTGCTTTTTGGAAAATACAACGTTCAAAGATATGAGTTTCATCCGAACCTTCCGAAAAAATGGGTGTTGTTTTATGTACCAGTATCGATACATGTATGTGAGGCATTTTCAGGCTTTCTTTCTGGATTGAGAGTTCAAGAACGACGAATTCTGTAAAACATGATTACGATTACAAGTCGTACCACCCAAAATATATTTTTTGTTTCATGATAGACCAAACCGTGTTAGGTGAAATGTCAACACAATCTCAATGTAAACAAAGAAAATGAAGATAGTACTGATAAATCATATTGTGTAGATTTTTGTGACCAAAGTTAAATGCTCTTAACAAAAGGCGTTTTGCAATTCAGATTATTGTGACCACTTCTGTTTGTGTTTAAGAAGGCAGTTGGGAAACTGATATGTGTTGTTTTGTTTTTTTATCTGCATCAGACCTTTTTGACTGTAGGTTATTTGTTAAACATCAAACTCTGCATACAAAGGTTGATTTCTACAAAGAATGAACACTTAGTATATACTTTTTACCGAGTGCTGCTAACACCGTGACTGAATATTTCATTCATGTCTAGTTATAGGTGAACAATTTATGACAGTAGTTATGTGAAGTGAACAAATGTGCACTGATTGTTTTCATATTTCTATGTAGGCTCACTTTTCATATTTTATCCATAGAATGCATAATTGTCCATTCAAAGTATTCTTCACAAAAATATTATGAGTCTAAAAACTGCAAAAAAAATCTATATACACACCAAAATGCAAATTTGCTTTTGCCAACATGTGAATTTTTGGCCACAACAATCTTTCATTCAAGTTGACACAACTATGTGTATCAACAGCAAACCCCATAGGAAGTTTGTCTTGGTTAGAGTACCTATAGTATAGATATTAAATATCAAGAAGCAAACCTTCATACAGGTTATGGTGTACAAAGTTCAAAAAAAGGTTATTAACACAAAAATGGAAAAATTGCATTTGATGTGTATCAGTACAGAACTGTATTGCACACAAATATTTATCATGTTGACTTGACAGTGAGAATATTTCATCTTGAATCAGAATTTGAAATTGTGATACACTGTATGAATTACAAAAGAACATGTGTGTCACTTTTTTCAAACATTTTTCTCTCTACACAAAAAAACTAACTGCATATGTTGATCTGTTTCAGGTCTTTTTTCTGATCAGTTCCCAGTGAAGGTTATTTTAGAATTTTGATATAAATACCCACATAACCGGCTATGGTGTTGAGAATGATGCAAAAAAGGTATTTACACAAAAAGTGGAAATTTTGCTATTTTGCAGGCATGAGAATGAGAATGTCTGTTTACCCAGATTTCATTCAAATACATTTTACAGTGTGTGTGAGCTAGCAAGCACAACCACAAGCCAATTCTGGTTCAGATTCATAAGATCTGCATTCTTGTTTCAGTGCAAATGATGTGTGAAGGTAATTATGGGTATGAGCTAGCAAGCACATCCACAGCCATGTTTTGGTTCAGATTTGTTTTATATGAGGTCCATAAGAGAATATGTGAACATTTTGATACATGGCTCTATAACTGGTCTCATTCAAATGCTTAGAAAAAAGTATATAAATGCTTTTTAG
>NC_068363.1:63502983-63580483 GCF_020536995.1 Dreissena polymorpha
AAAACAATCAAATTATAGAACAAGAGCCCTAAGGTGCTCAACTGTGACCAGAAGGTACTAAACTATTCTGAGAGGGTGTATTTAGAATAATAAATGAACTTGATGAAAAATATGTAATTTGTAGGCAAAAATCATTTATAAACTTGACTTTGCTTATCATTACAGCAAATGTTTTGACAAACTTTAAACAAGATGTGTTTTGTGAAACACATGTCCCCCTATATGACTTTGACCTTGTAGGATGACCTTGACCCTTCACCACTCAAAATGTGCAGCTCCATGAGATACACATGCATTTCAATATAAAATTGCTAGCTTCAATATTGCAGAAGTGACATTACATGATCAATTTTGACCCATATATTTGACCTTGAAGGATGACCTTGACCTTTCACCACTAAAATGTGCAGCTCCATGAGATACACATGCAGCCCAATATCAAGCTATCTTCCAATATGAAAAAGTATTCATAAATTAGCGATTTGGGCCACATATATTGACCTCTACCTTGAAGGATGACCTTGACCTTTCAACACTCAAAATGTGCAGATCCACGAGATACACATGCATGCCATATCAAGTTGCTATCTTTCATATTGCAAAAGTATAATAAAATGAGCGATTTTTGGACACATATATTTGACATCTGACCTTGAAGGATGAACTTAACCTTTCACCACTCAAATTGTGCAGCTCCATGAGATACACATGCATGCCAAATATCAAGTTGCTATCTTGAATATTGAAATACTGCAAAAGTGTACATTAAATGAGCGATTTTTACCCATATATTTGACCTTTGACCTTGAAGGATGACCTTGACCTTCACCCACTCAAAATGTGCAGCTCCATGAGATACATATGCATGCAAAATATCCCTACTATGTGGGGGACATAAAAAAGGAACACAATTTAAATGCAACTTCCAGTGTTTACAAGCTTTTTTTAATTTTGACATTTTGACCCACTTTTTGACGTTATGTGATCCATTTTCAAAGTCAGCTGAGATTACATTGGGCCAAATGCTCTGATCATCTTTCATGAAATGCACATAAAAAAGCCCAATTGTGTGTTAACAAGGTTCTACTCTAGCCCTTTAAGAAAAACTGTCATGTCCACGGCAGCCATGTTAGTCTACAAACCGAACCAGTTACAACTCGACACTGAGCTCTCATTAGAATAAATATTCTGACCAAAATTTATGGAGATATGGCTAAAAATGTCACTTCTAGAGAATTTACAAGGTTTCATTATAGCCATAAAAAACAATTGCCTCGTGCTCTAGTGGATATGTTTTTTGAATAGACATAAAATTTCGAAACTGGACTGAGCCATCATTTGAACAAATATTCGACCAAAATGCATGAAGATTGGAAAAAAAACAGTGACTCACTAGTGTTCAAAAGGTTCACTATCTATATAAGGAAAACTGCCCAGCCCTGTTACATACGGTCATTTATGAAGTTCCACAACTGTTGTCGTACGTTAAACAGTTTTCTAGATAGTAATTTCCCACTATTTTTTTTTCCATCAGTGCAGCTTATGATCAACAGTTAACTAGTCACTTCCACTTTAAACTGTCCACTGTAAACACAAGGTTTACTGTTTTGACCTTTTTATACTTTTTATTTCTTATTGCTTTTGAAATATCATCTTATACATAATGTTATAATGTTTCGCATGTATCACAATTATATTCTACAACACCGGTTCAATACATTGAGCTGTACACTATAAATGTAGGGACTAAATATGATGATAACATTTCTCATCTCTTCTTCTTCTTGTCAATCACTCAAATGGAAACACTGGCCCCTGTGGTACACATTCTTTTTGATCAGCATGTTTTGTCTGCCAAACTGAAAAAAAATAATAATCACAAATAAACATTTTAAAGACAAGTGTTATGCCCCAACACTAATCTTAGTTTCAAAACAATTGTAATGTCCAAACAAAATTAACTAAAATACCAAAGTGTGCAAATTCAAATGCTTTTTCTTTGAGCTAATAGAGAGAGTTATACAGACAACAAGACATTTGCACATGGTGAATACTTGTGTTATTTGGATAGGCATTACCATGATTAGTCTGAGCAGTAGTAGGACGCAATGCATGCCTCTCCAACCACTTCAACTATTGTGACTGCTAGATGATGATTTCAGCTGAGGAGCTAAAACAAAAATGAGCAAGGGCCATAGTTCTGCAAAATTTGGGCTCATACATAATTTATTTCCTTTAAGATGCCAATGTTTCCAATGTTGACTAGAAATGGCGCGGCAGAGACCGACGCACATCCCACGCCGCATGTTTGACCCAGGGGCGCCCCAGGGTTGGTAATGGGGCCATGCATAGTTGACCGTATTGTCATAAGAGAAGTTCAGTTCAATTAGAAGTGATCGGTGTAGAAATGAAGAAATTATAGTAAAAGGCAATTTTGGGTGGGCGTGGCCTATGTGGCAGGGGCACCCCAGGGTTGGTAATGGGGCCATACATAGTTGAGATTGACCGTATTGCCATAAGAGAGGTTCAGTATTAATTTGAAGTAAATGGGTGAAGAATTTTAAAGTTATCGAAGGATCCAGAAAAGTGTCAGACTGACAGACACAGAGCGCAAACCGTAAGTCCCTCTCCTTTTTCAAGGGTAGGAAACTAACAAGTTTTGATAATAATGTAAAAATAATGGTCAAACAAGAAACTGATTGAAATACAAAGTTAGGTCGCCCAAAGGGTGTTCTCATTATGTTATATGCACAAACAGGGATTTCAGATATTAAAGGGGTCAGGACCATGGATAATTAATAAACCCTCATGTCAATTTCATGTGAATTGCCAGCATTTAATTCTTACGTTCACCTACCATTACTAACATCAAGAGTGTCTTGGTTTGGGTAAAGCTTTCGTATATTGTTTGGAGGCATAGTGTAATAGCTGTGATATTTTAGGAATAAAATGAACCTAAACACAAAACTGAAGCAAATCTGCACCTTTCTAGGTATATTTTGACCTTTGACCTTGAAGGATGACCTTGACCTTTCACCACTCAAAATGTGCAGCTCCATGAGATACACATGCATTCCAAATATGAAGTTGCTTTCTTCAATATTGCAAAAGTTATGGCAAAATATTAAAGTTGGAGCAAACAAACCAACAGACAGACCAACAGACAGGGCAAAAACAATATGTCCCCCACTATAGTTCATTCCAACGCTCACGGACACTGGAACCCCGGGGAGAGTAGGAAAGCTCCACTATATATATTTCATATATAATAGTCGAGCTAAAAACCCTATTTTACTATGATTCAAGGGCCATAACTCAGGGGGTGTCTGGGTCTATTTGGTCCATTTTCTAACTTGACCTAGATGTTATTGCCTTACACATTTTCATGAAGTTTGGTGAAGATCTGATGACAATTGCTTGACTTATTGAACGGAAAATAATCCGGACGGACTGACAGACGGACTTACTAACTTACAGACGGACGGATGGACTAACAAACTAAAGGACAGAGCGATTTTAATATGCCCTCAAAATCGCTGGTTCGGGGGCATAAAAACGACATTGTATAAAATGTATTGTATTTCTTAAACTGTATGAACTGTTATATCATACATGCCATACGTCCCGGATTTCTGTCAAATGTCCCCAAATTTACAAAATCCATATATACATGTACCTTATCTTAGGCTTAACTGCACCTCGAATCTGTGTATATATGCAGCGTCTCCATGACAATGCCTACCCGAATAGGCAGACTACGCTACGCTATTATATAAATGTTATAAATGAATAAAGGCGTATCAACAACACCGCGTTACACACCGGTCTTAATAACAATAACGCAGTGACGTCACCATCTATGTTTAGAACGATTACACTGAAAACACATGGCCTGTATCTAGTAAAGGAACTAGTAATGTTTAATTTGACGTTAATAGATCAAGTATATTTCGGATAGGCTTTCGAACTTTTGCAATTAACGATGCGAAACAAAACAAAACGTACCAAAAATGCATATGTCTATAAATATCGCTACATTTTATACATGTCCCGGAAAATCGGCAAAAGTCCCGGTCATGTATGGTTATATGTAATTTCCATTTAACATTATCATTACATCTTCTCACGCTAGATTGGAAGTCTCTGAACTGTTATATACAGACAGATCAATCCCTAGTTTATCTTCCAGGGATCAGAAGATGTCTTGAAATCATTATGAACTGTTCCATCATTTAAAATACTGTATGAAATAAATGACAAAGTTATGGCCCAGACAAACTTCAGGTTTAAAACACAATAAGTGACCCCATGACCTAGTTTCTGACCGGGCATGATCCATATTCAAACTTGACCTATACATCCTCTAGATACAATTTGTGACCAAGTTTGGGTGAAGATCTGATGAAATTTCGGGACAGACTGACGGACCGACAAAGTGGTTCCTATATAGCCCCCATTACCAAAAAGATAGTATTACCAGCAGTTGGTTTCAATGGAAATTTCTTACCAGACAAGAGGTTTGATGCAAATTGTTGTGAGGGGAAACTGGAAAATATCTGAAACAAAAATAAAGTCTTATATAATTTGAAGCGCTATATTGTTAAGTCAAATTTTAATATTTGATAATCATAATACTGCTAGCTGTCTAATTACAGAGTCTTCACAACATAATGCGTTAACAGTTTTCCTGCAATAAGCAAACAGGACAAAATCAACAACACGAGTATTTATAATATATTCAGAGACAAAGATGATCCATCCATGTCTTTGGAAATAAACAAAGGGCATTTAACAATTATTTTGGCCTCATTTTAGCCATGTTGATAAATATAATGGGTCATACTGCTTGGTGTGTTACAAGTGAAACACCATCAAAACCAGTGCTCCAGCTTGTCATGAATGGAAGGGGGCAGCACCCTGCCATTCAAAGATTCCAACCTGTCAACCTTGGACACCCTTCATGCCCTTTGATGAAAATGCCGAGTTGGGAATAGGGATTTACAGTTGTAAGATCGTACGCGAATATCATTTGCCATTTAAAAGGAATCATGATGTTCAAACTTAACCTTTGACCTAGAAGTTGGCAAAGGGTTTGTTTTTAGTTGGTCGCATTTTAGAATTTACAGAGCATATTTTGCAAATCAGTGTGTGCTTAGAAGCCTTAGCTACGGAAAGAACCGCAACTCAATTTGCTTAGAACGATCACCACTGCCTGTCTGCAACAGATGACAAATGATTCTGCTCTAGCAGTGAGTGTATATACCAGCTTGTAAGACGACATTGGCCAGACTAGTGTTTATCATTAAAGTCTGTACGTATTTGTACCATTTTGACCTCATCCAAGATATCATTGGGACAAATCTTCGGACAAAGTTTCATGATGATCAGACAATAAATGTGGCCTCTAGAGTGTTAACAAGGTTTTACTATATAGCCATAAAAGAAAAAATGCAGAGCCCACTGGCAGCCATGTTTTTCAACCAATCAGCATCATGTTTGAACTCGTCCAAGATATTATTGGGATGAATCTTCTGACCATTTTTCATGAACATCGGAAATAAAAGTGGCCTCTAAAGTGTTAACAAGACTTTACTATAGCCATATAATGAAAAAAATGCCCCGCCCCCTGGAAGTCGTGTTTTCCAAGCAAATGTACCCATTTTCAAACTCTTTCAAGATATCATTGAGACCAATCTTCTGACCAAATTTCATGAAGCTTGACAATAAATGTGGCCTCTAAAGTGTTAACAAGGTTTTACTAAAGCCCTATAAGGAAAAATGCCCCGCCCCCTGGTGGCCATGTTTTTATAGCAACCATACCCATTTTCAAACTCATTCAAGACATCATTGGGACAAATCTTCTGACCAAGTTTCATAAAGATCAGACAATAAATGTGGCCTCTAGAATGTTAACAAGGTTTTACTATAGCCATAGAAGGAAAAATGCTCTGCCCCCCTGGCAGCCATGTTTTTCAACCAATCAGCATCATTTTAAACTCGTCCAAGATATTATTGGGATGAATCTTCTGACCATGTTTCATGAAGATCCGACAATAAATGTGGCCTCTAGGGTGTTAACAAGATTTTACTATAGCCATTTATAGCCATATTAGGAAAAATGCCCCGCCCCTTGGCAGCCATGTTTTTCAAGCAAACATAACCATTTTCAAACTCATCCAAGATATCATTGAGACCAATCTTCTGACCAAATTTCACGAAGATTGGACAATGCGGCCTCTAGAGTGTTCACACGGTTTTACTAAAGCCATATATAACCATATATGGACCATATATAAATAACCATATAAGGAAAAATGCCCCGCCCCCTGGTGGCCATGTTTTTAAAGCAACCAAAACCATTTTCAAACTCATCCAAGATATCATTGGAAAAATGTTCTGACCAAGTTTCATGAAAATCTGACAATAAATGTGGCCTCTAGAGTGATAACAAGGTTTACTATAGCCATATAAGGAAAATGCCCCACCTCATAAATGCCATGTTTTTCAACCAACCGGCGTCATTTTAAAACTTGTCAAAGATATTATTGGGTTGAATCTTAAGTAATATGCATATAATAATGGAAAAAGGGCCATTATTCTTACAAAATGCTTGATACAGTTGTCTGCTCTTCTTTATAGATTGGGGTCATGTTGGTAAATAAGAATGCAAAATATGAAAGCAATATGTCAAGGGACGTTGAAAATATTTTAGGTGGTACGCCAACTTTAACATAGATTTATCAATAATATGAATATTCAAAATGGTAAAGGAGCCATAATTATTACAAAATGCTTGATAGAGTTGTCTGCTCTTGTTTATAGGTTGGGGTCATGTTGGTAAAGAAAAATGCAAAATATGAAAGCAATATGTCAAGGGACATTGAAAATATTTGGGGTAGTAAACAAATTTAAACATTTGCTGCATTTTCTAAGTGGAATAGGGGCCATAATTATTACAAAATGCTTGATAGAGTTGTCTGCTCTTGTTTATAGGTTGGGGTCATGTTTGTTAAGAAGTATGCAAAATATGAAAGAAATATGCCAAGGGACATTGAAAATATTTGGGGTAGTACGCAAACTTTTAACATTTGCATGCTCACACTAACGCCAATGCTAAGGCTAACGCAAACGCCGGGTGAGTAGAATTGCTCCACTATATAGATTTCATATATAATAGTCGAGCTAAAAAGGGTACATTTTTTACAGAAATAAAATGATCTTAAAGTTCTCTGCAATGCAAAGTAATTTTTACACACTAGATATTTAAAAAAAAAATTGTTAACTTGTCCATGCTATTCGGGCCGGCTGTGCTCTAACTGCCTATGGAAAATCTTGATTATATATATATTATATATATATACCTGTTGTGACCCTTGAGATCCTTATGAAATGTTCATAATTCACTAATAACTGTATGTAAAAAAAATAGTATTACCAGATAATCGGGTTCAAAAGTTATTTCTTTCAAGACAGGATGGTTGGTGGGAAATGTCTTCCGACGAAACTGAAAAACATCTAAAACAAAAAGAAAGTGACTTCTTGTATAATTTGAAGCACTATTCATTTTAATACAATTGTGTTTTGACAGCCATAGTTCTGCTGAGCCTAAAAATTAAAAGTAGGTCAACAAAACACAAAATGAAATCCAATGATTGCATCACCAAATCTTCAACATATCCAATTCATAAAATTAATGTTTATATATAGACGGTTTTGATACATGGCACAACATCAGGGGTGTCAAATGTCCCAAATTTGAAATCCTAATGATAAAGTCTGGAGTCTGAGCCTGTAGGTCCCTTACAGGTAGAGCCCCCCAAAGCCATAGTTCATTGTTCTTTTTATAGTCTTAGTTGCTATTTCTGGTGAGAAAAATGCAAACTATTATAAGCCAGACCACCAGTAACACTTGATGTGTAATTGTCATTTTATATAAATGTTATAAAGAACATCGATAACAAGGGCTGTTTGTAAAACATGCATGACCCCATATGGGCTGTCCGTTGTAGTGGCAGCCATTATGTGAATACGTTTTTTGTCACTGTGACCTTGACCTTTGACCTAGTGACCTGAAAATCAATATGGGTCATCTGCATGTCATGATAAATGTACCCATGAAGTTTCATGATCCTAGGCGTAAGCGTTCTTGAGTTATCATCGGAAACCATTTAACTATTTCGGGTCACCGTGAATTTGACCTTTGACATAGTTACCTCAAAATTAATACGGGTCATCTGCGAGTCATGATCAATCTTCAATAAAGTTTCATGATCCTAGGCGTATGCGTTTTTGAGTTATCGACCGGAAACCATTTTACTATTTCGGGTCACCATGACCTTGACCTAGTGACCTCAAAATCAATAGGGGTCATCTGCAAGTCATGATCAATCTACCTATGAAGTTTCATGATCCTTGGCATATGCGTTCATGAGTTATCATCCAGAAACCATTTTACTATTTCGGGTCACCATGACCTAGAGCTTTGACCTAGTGACCTCTAAATGATTAGGGATCATCTGCGAGTCATGATCTATCTTCCTATGAAGTTTCATGATCCTAGGCCTAAGCGTTCTTGAGTTATCATCCGGAAACCACCTGGTGGACGGACCGACAGACCGACCAACCGACATGTGCAAAGCAATATACCCCCTCTTCTTCGAAGGGGGGCATAATAAATGTTAATCCACTAACCATACAGTAAAACAACTGTCCAAAAATATATCCAGATATGTCTTTTGCAAATGAAATAATATATGCACTTAGTTTGACAGCAGAAAATGGAAATTTAATGATGGGGGACATATGCTACATTTTGTAGTATGTAAGATTTCTGGAAAGTAGCCAAGAGGTTAGGTCAGTTACCTTTTATGTCCGTGTCAGCGGATAACCAATCAGACAATAGTAAAACAAGGGACAAAATTGTCACAAAACCAGGTTTTCAATGTAGAAAAAAGTCTGATAGAGGGAGACAACTCAAACTGAACTGTTTATAATTAATCCCCTTTGTTTCAAAATAAATATATTTAAGTTGTGGCGACCTTTGACCTTGGAGATATTGACGTAATTCTTAAGTGCGATACAACGTCCCACGATGGTGAACAAATATGCCAAATCATTTTTAAGTCTCACAATGAATGACATAGTTTTGGCCCGGACAAGCTCTTTTATGGCCATTTTTGACCTTTGAACTCAAAGTGTGACCTTGACCTTGGATATATTGACGGTATTCTTTTGAGCGACACACCGTCTAATGATGGTGAACAAATGTGCCAAATGATTTTAAATTCTCACCAAGAACCACAATGTTATGGCCCGGACAAGCTTGTTCCGTCCGCCCGCCAGCCGGCATTTGCCAAATTGAATAACCCGTTTTTTTCTTTGGAAAACCTTGTTAAAAAGACCAGGAAAAATCCATACTAAGCGCACATGCCCGGCATGCCAATGAAGCAATTACAATATTTGTTCACACCCCCTTAAAACAAATCATCAGATTTACACTGATCTAAAATTCAATCCTGAATGGCTCAAATCTGGATTTCCAAATAATCCGGAGAATTAACACCCTTGCAACATGCATGGGTTGCTAAGTTACTAAATGTCCTACATATAACAAATTCAGAATTTGTGTACCATCCCACTCACATAAATAGCAATTGCAAGATGATGTCCATTACAAACCTGTTTGTTATCATTCTGACCTTTTTGTACTTCTATAGTTTTTCAAATTTTAATGTGATTAAAGTGCAAACACCTGATTATAGAAGGTGTACCTAAGATCATATTGCTTGCCATGAGTAATAATCCAACAGATTGGCTTTGTTTGTATGCCAATAGATAGAGCTTGCACATTCTTTTTCAATATGTGGTTATGGACAACTGTAAACATGACTTCATGTATTTTAAGGGGCCTTTGCATGTTTTGGTAAATTGACAAAATAAAACAAGAGCAGCTGTCACCATAGGATGACTTATGCTCCCTATAAATGCTTGATAGAAGTTATGAGCTTTTTCGAAACCTAAACACAGATTTCGAAACCTAAACGCGGACCCTAAGTTCAAGGTCACAGGGGTCAAAATTTGTGTGCGTATGGAAAGGCCTTGTCCATATACACATGCATACCAAATATGAAGGTTATATCTCAAGGGACATAGAAGTTATGAGCATTTTTCAATATCTAAACGCAGATTTCGAAACCTAAACGCGGACCCTAACTTCAAGGTCAAGGTCACAGGGGTAAAATTTTTTGTGCGTATGGAAAGGCCTTGTTCATATACACATGCATACCAAATATGAAGGTTATATCTCAAAACATAGAAGTTATGAGCATTTTTCAAAACCTAAACGCAGATTTCGAAACCTAAACGCGGACCCCAAGTTCAAGGTCACAGGGGTAACAATTTTTGTGCGTATGGAAAGGCCTTGTCCATATACACATGCATACCAAATATGACGGTTATATCTCAAGGGACATATAAGTTATGATCATTTTTCAAAACCTAAACGCAGATTTTGAAACCTAAACACGGACCTTAAGTTCAAGGTCACAGGGGTAAAAATTTGTGTTCGTATGGAAAGGCTTTGTCCATATGCACATGCATACCAAATATGAAGGTTATATCTCAAGGGAAATAGAAGTTATGAGCATTTTTCGAAACCTAAACGCAAAGTGTGACAGAAATACGGACCGACAGACGGACAGTCTGATAAATATATGCTCCCTTTTCTTTGAAAGGGGGCATAAAAATTGTTTCAGACTTGCACATTTTTGTTGCAGTTATGATATTTGTGAGAAAACAGTTATACTTAACATTAACAACCTGAAATTGATAAATCGTTGCAAAGCAAAACAATTGAATAATTTGGAGTTCTGTTGTCGTTTTTTGTGACACTACGAGCTTTGCTTATAGAAACTAAAAGTATAAAATATTGTATGAGCATGGATGGCCGTCTTAGCGTTAGACTTTTACTCCAGAGGTCAGTGGTTCGAGCCCAGATGAGGATTACTTTTTCTTTTAATTTGTTCTTGTTTTTTAATTGAGCTTTTTAGATTTAATGTTTACATTTATAAATATAACGCATTTAATGACAAACTTCAATACATGCCATAATCTGTTATAAGGTCCATTAAATACCAAGATGAGTATCAAGGAACCTGAGTGAAACATTTTATTTTATTTCGGATATATACAGGACTGCTTATTGGAAACAAAAAGTTTGCTCGATTCTTGAATGACTTACAAAAATGTTTATCAAATCAAGTAGGTTCGTTTATTCTTCGTCTGTTGTCCCATCTCGCCAACAGTCAACCAGCTCCCTCCAGGCTTGTCAGTTCCAGGCGAGTCTCTCTAGCTGCCCCCATTTTGGCCCATCTGCTTAGAATCTGCATCCAGGTCACGGCGCCAGGTGTTACTGTATTTGAAATAAAGTAGGTTGGATGCCATTAAATGTGACTTTCAACACCATAATGACAGACAAAATAACAGGTTTATTTCCCTTCAATTAATAACAAGCAAATTCATTGAATTGATATCCCCCGCTAATTAGCTTCTGGACACAAAAGTGTTATATTTGACACTCGGGTAAAAAAGCATTTTTTTAGGTTCGAAGGGCCATAACTCCATTATTATCAGATAGTGTACAATGCCATTTGGCATGCATCATCCTCTTATCTATACATATACTCATACCAAGTTTCAATGAAATCCACCAAAGCACTTCCAAGATATGGCTCCCAACACAAAAGTGCCGGATGGACGGAAAGACGGGCGGACAAGGCCAAAACAATATCCCTCCGCCTATTGCAGGGTGATAATAACATGAATGTAAATTAAAGCCAGCACATATATGAATTAACTGCCTAGATGGGTGTATTAAATATAATTTAGGGCTGTACAATACTTACTGATATGTGAGCATATATTTACTTTTAGTAAATATAAATAAATGTAACAGTAATACTTACACACTTGTGACTGTGAGTTTATACATGTAACTAAACTTCCTTTATAATTTTATAACAGTGTTTTATTCCTGCCATAGTATTAAGAAGTCACTTGCTCAATAACACATTTAAGCATGAGCTGTTTTTTTTTAATCTGCATACATAACAGAAAACATCGAAAAAAACACAAGAGGAGCATGTATCCGAAAGTAAATTACGTCCGAAATCGGGCAAGTTAAGCATGCGCGAAATTCACCAAAACATCGATTAAATATGGTTTAAACAGAATCATATGTAAAACTTAATGATAAATTAAACATTATCCAACAAAAGCATGCAGCTTTAACCAAAAAACAACAGCAAAAATCAGCAATATAGCGATGTTGTTGAATAACTCAGCGAAGGCTGGCAAGAAGAGAATTTTCCAGGGGAAACAACTACAAAAGTAATGCGAACGGATTTAAATGGCTCATGCACGAAAGTTTATAATATAGCAACAACACATGATTTAGCTATAGAATTAGAATGCGAAAGATTTTTTTTTACTATTACTCGAAGATTCCTTAACTAAATAAAATATCAATAAAAGTTAAAACTTTGAGTTTGACCTACTTAGCAATCAATGGTCAAAACAACCTCGAAATAGCTTTTTCTTCATGTCAACAATACAATTGTTGAGTTAATGTTGACGTAATACTAATAATGGTAATACTATCCATATTCTCTACCTAGAATATTCATCATATTAAAATATCCAATAAATGTAGTATATTTCTTTTCACGCTAACAATTCAACATGGCTTACAATCGGTTTTGCTTGGACATGCGCATTGCAAGCCTATTTGGTTTGGTCCCGCCTTTTTCTCCATATATGGTCATTTGAGCTTGTGGACGGCCGTGGACCATCCACCTACAGCTGTTGAAGAAAAGGGTTTCACGCATCGGTTCGTTTATGGATAAACTTTATCAGAAATAAAAAAAAACTGAGTAATTCTACACCGCGATATATTTGAAAACACATGTTACATTGTACTACAATATATATTTTAAAACTCGCAGCAATCTCTTAAAGGTACCGACAACCACGAAGGACGAAAAAAGAAAAGTTCTAAAATACCGTATTTTTTACAATTATTAGTTTATATTGATTAATATATGACGACTGGTGTATTACATTTCTTGTAATAAAGTTCATATTTTCAGTATATTCGGTAATCAAATCTTGCGATGTGAAATCGAAAGTACATCGCGAAAATAGGTGACATAACGATATACACACTTTAAATAGCGCATGTATATTGATCGTTTTATATATAAAGTATATACAATTTACTACGCATGCACAATTTGCATTCCTGTGTTTTACCCGTGACGATGATGATCAATATACTGGCGTTAACTAGTAGTTACCTGGTACCGGTACCCAGTAAAATGTATTACCAAATATACTGAAAATATGAAAACTTAACAACTTTTATTCAAGAAATGTATTATACCAGTCGCGATATTTTAATCAATATAAACTAATAATTGTTATAAAAATACGTTATTTTGGAACTTTTCTTTTTTCGTCATTCGTGGTTGACGGTACCTTTAAGTGGACTTGTTCAATAGAACACTTTTCAAACTTATATTTCATTAATTGCAAAAATAAAAGAAATGACGTCATTAAACTTAATAAGACTAAATGCGATGATTAATACTTAAAGTACATTTTCGCGTATGAGTAAACATCTTTAGAAGTTGATAATTAAACGAATTGCCGTCCAGACCTGCCAATAATGCGTGGCAATTTATAAGGCATCCCAAAGTGCTTCATGCTATTATAGGTGCAATTATTTTGCAGTGCCTCAGCATTAAATATTTGCATTAAGCAGGTGACTTCAATTCTAATAAAATAAAATTCCAAAATAACTGTCATAACAGCTTTATTAAATAATATTGTCTGAAATCCTTATTCCTACCTTATACCTTTGGGTTTTCATAGGCGCACGCGGAAGTATGGCATTGCGTAAATATTAAGGGAATTCTTTTTTTACAATTTTTTAAAAAGTTCTCAATCTGTTAAAAGCAGTATTGATGCCGTTAGCAGACATGACGCATTCACTTATACCGAGCACTATTTTATAGGTCTGTTTATTGTCCCGAATACTTGCCTTAATGATTTCAACTATTCCACTTTCTCGAAATTATTCCCAAATGTATGTACACAATTTAATTTAGACACAGTTCTTTCCATAACAATATACACTATTACAAGTGAACACAATACTTCCAATATGACTTACACTTTTGCACGTGAACGCATTACGTCCCATAACTCTTTGCACGATTACATGTAAATTCAATACTTCCAATAATGATTGACACTAAAACATGTCAACGCAATACTTCCCATAACTACTTACACGATTACAAGTGATCCCAATACTTCCCATAAGATTGACACGATTACATGTAAACGCAATACTTCTCTAAAGATTTACACGATATCATGTAAAAGCAATACTTCTAACAATGATTTTCACGTTTACATGTGAAAGTAATAGTTCCCATGATGATTTACACGATTACATTTGAACGCAACTCTTCCCATAAGATTAACACGATTATATGTACACGGAATACTTCTCATAAGATTTACACGATTACATGTAAACGCAATTCTTCTCACAACGATTAACACTTTTACATGTGAACGTAATAGTTCCCATGATGATTAACACGATTACATGTAATGATATTTTTTAGGATTGTACATTCTGCATGTAGCAAACAAAGAAGCATTAGCAGTGGAAATGCGAATTTAGATACGCCTAAGTTTTACTAGTAGATCGTACACAATAGTCAAAATCAGGCTCGATGTCACGACTCAATGACGAATGATGATGATGATTATGACCATGATGATGATGACGACGATGATGATTATGATGATACTGATGATAATGATTAGATGATGATGTTTATGATGATGTTTATGATGATGTTTATGATGACGGCGGCGGCTGCTGTTGTTGAGGCGGCGGCGTCAACGACGATGATGATAACGATGATGATGATGATAACGACACTTTCCGCCTTAACTGGAATTTGCTAAAAAAAAGACTTTCGGCTAAGGATATCAGCTTTTATGGAAATCTTGAACTTTGCAGATTTCGTTTCCACTACTATAGTTTGCGAAGCAATTGTATTTTGTTTGTGTTTTATCCCGCTGCGCATGCTTATGAATACGTGGGCCCGCAGATCGGAACAAATGTAATTATTCGAGCCAAGAGATGCCGGGTGGCATTCTTATTATATGCCTGATAAACTAATTGATATATAGCCTGATTGGTGCTAAAAGGTACAATAAGACAGTGCACCAGTGGGGCGATATTTTTTATGTCCTGTCAGCATTTATACTTTTTTTCTGCGTAGGGTACATACAATTCAGTTAAGGTCTGATCGCGTATTTACCACGACATATCAAAACACTGCTCTGACATCACCGCTTATCATAAACTTCAGTGTAATTCGGAGTTACTTTATGTCAACATTATTTTCCTGGAAAAACTAAAAATCTTGGAAACCTTTAAAACCGCGCAAAAATTTAACTTTTAATGGTTTCAATCTCAGGTTAATTAGTTTCATTTCATGAAAGGTATCATTTTTCTCGATCTAATTTCAAGAAAAAACATGTTTTGATAAATTAGTGGTACATTGCATCAAAGCTGCGCCCGTCAATGGACCTGTATGTTCAACGACGTTGAGATAAGGAAACAATGTTAACTTATGATGTGCCTAATGATTCGTGCGTTGTATGCATGTGATCGGTGTATGAGGTAAAATGCAACGAGGTATATAACTATTTATTCCTCAATGTAAAATTGCTCACATTCATATTTTATATTCACGATCTGTTAGTTATTAAATTGATGTAAAATTACTTAGCGTAAACAAATTACACACTATTCGTTATTTCATATTTAAGTGGAGATTTGTAATAGAACCAATTGTCGTGTTCTCTTTCTGGAAAAATACATTTTTATTTTTGATTGCCTCCCCTGGGTTAATGGTGGACGTTGTTTACATCGCGGGTCACAAAAGACAGCTATTTTATTAATTAAACTTAAATTATTCAAATTTTATTATGGCAAACCGGTACACAGGTAAATATGCCCCTCTGTCCAGCTCAAGGGACGGGAAGACACGGGACTCTAAGCGAAGGAGACATGCTACCAGTGACTCGTCGGTACCGTGCTCACCCCACCCACACCAGGGTGACCTTCAGTTTTCCGCCACATCCCGTGCGCAGTTCGAACATATGGACATGGAGCATAAGTTAAACTGTCTTTTTGACATGATATCAACAAATTATGATATGAACTACAAATTGGATTGTTTAAATATCAGTTTTTATAATTCAAAAGCAATCAATGACGTCACTGAGGCCCGTCTACGACTCCTTGAGTACAAAAGTCTCGACATTGAAGCCCGTTCCCTCCATAATAACCTGATTTTCAATGGATTTCCTGAGTGTGTTGGTACCGAGGAATGTACCCAAACGATCCTAGAGTTCCTGACAAGCAAACTCAATATGACTCTTGGGCTACACAACATAGTTGAAGCAAGGAGAATTGGCCGGCGCATCGTTGCCCGTGCACAAGGCACTACACGCGGTCGGGCGATACTCGTTACACTGTCTGACCCGCGTTATGTCAATGATATCATGGACAGCGCAAAACTGTTGAAAAACACTCACTTCGGAATATCGCGGGACTATCCACGTGAGATAAGCGAAGCACGCAAGGAGCTGTGGCCTGAATTCAAGGCGGCTCGTGAACAATACGGCAGCAGGAGCGTGAAAATGCTATTACCGGCGGCACTATCTGTTCACGGCGAGGTTATCAGGAAGCTGTTTCCTGATTGGCATAGTGTATTGCGCGGTTCCAGAAACTCCGACGTTGCCTCCCGCATTGACCAACGCTTCCAGAAAATCACTGCAGATTATGCCATCAGTGCTTAACCACCGAAACTAAGCACGAAGCCCATAAAGGAATCCACATCTGTTCGTGAGATACAATCAGTATCAGAAGATGAATCGGACGCAGCTGTCGATGAACCGGAGCTCCCAACCGAAACGCCACGTCGTCCCAAAGAAAAGGCTCCAGCGGCACCCAAACCGCGCAGCAGGAAACCGTCACTCTCACCCACCAAATTGTATTCGAAACAGCCCGGATACCTGATGGAGGTCCACCCAGTTATGTCACAAACGACCCCGGTAACATCTCCAATACCAGCGGCCGGATATACGGTGATCGATAATCCCACTGCGACTGTTGTCTAGGGTCACACCGGGAACGTGGCATTTTGTGTCAATTGTGTATTTTTGCCATGCTCCTCGTCTAAAACCCGTTGTGAACATGTTAATCAAAAACTTCGGCTTTCTTCATACACCGACACGGACTCTGCTGAAAACGCGCCACCTTGTGTACCTACAAAAACAAATTTGAATGTGAATGTGTGTTCTCATACGCCTGGCAATCATTTTAATCTTTCGATATGATCATTAAATGTATGTGGTCTGAAAACAAAATCAAATTATCCAGAATTCCAAGAATTAATTTCAAATTATGATATTTTATGTACCCAAGAAACAAAACTTGATAAATTTGACATAATTGACATTCCTAATTATACATTGTTATCAAAGCCACGGCTTGCAAATTATAAGCGAAAAACAGGCGGCTACCCCCAGAACAATCAAGATTTCACAATGATGATGAACTCTTTCTACTAGAAAATGAAATCGCTAATACGTGCACTCAATTCGATAATATTTTTTTAACTGGAGACTTTAATGGCTACACATCAAATTTACCAGACTACACCGACCTCGATAACTTCTTATCTCAACAATATCAAATTGATGGAGGTACGATGAACGCGTGTTACCCATCACAAATATTGACCCAACTAGGAATCCCACTCCAACGTAATTCACAATGTAGTAAAACCAATAAAACGGGACATAAACTACTAGAAATATGCAAGTTTAATAAATTAATTATTATAAATGGTCGCTATGGTAAGGACTCAAATATTGGGAAACATACTTTTAGAAATACCTCAGTGATTGATTATGCCCTATCGTCCATCAATGTACTTTATAAATTAAACGAGTTCGGGATAATTGACGTTGACGGACTTTTATCAGATGGTCATAGCCTGTTATCCATCACAGTTAATTTACCCTTTGATGTAACCCTCACCCCGATCCCAGAAATAAACACTTAAAACACACCCCGCCCCCCTAAATGGAATCCTAATAAACAAAACGACTTTGTTTCTAATATAGAAAATACAGAAATAAATGAAATACAGGAATTGCTGAATAATCGTCCAAATAATGACATACAAACATTCTTAAATAAAATTACCAATAAAATCTTAAATGTCTTCCTACAGTCTGCGCGCAAATCGTTCCCTCACCAAATTAATAAACAAAGAAGTAAAACTTCTCATTTAAAAGCTACACCAAAACCATGGTTTGGGCCTCAATGTCACAAGGCACAAAATAAATACAATCACGCTCGTAAAGCTTACCTATTACACAAATCCACACTAAATAAACGTAACCTTGATTCGGCCAGCCGCCACTATAAACACGTGCTCAATACGTATATAAACACACATAAATATACTGTAGAAAATAAGTTACGGTCAATGAACGCCTCAAACCCCAAAGAATATTGGAAACTTTTAAACAATATAAATAAAAGTAAAAAGGAAAGTGAAAGCCCTAATATCGAACAGTTTTTTTTTAAATTCTTTAAAGATGCTAACGCAACTATACACCCAGATATATTGCCACCAGACCCGGATGAACATGGTACACCGGATACATACAATGTCGAAGCCTTGAATACACCTATCACATGCAACGAAATAAATAAAGTGATTATCAAATTAAAGAATGGCAAAGCGCCATCACAAATTGACAATGTTTTAAATGAATTCATTAAGAAAACTTCTTTCAAAATGCTCCCAATATATTGCAGTCTTTTCAACACAATTTTAGACACCGGAATCTTACCTGAAGCTTGGTTAATCGGTGCAATAAAACCCATATTTAAAAATAAAGGATCTAAGCTTGATCCTAACAATTACAGACCGATTACAATTTTAAGTTGTTTAGGCAAGCTATTAACAGCTGTAATTAACAAACGAATAAACACTTTTTTAGAAGACAATAACTTACTTCATGAGAACCAAGCTTGATTTCGCTCGGGTTATTCGACATGCGACCATATATTTACATTAAATATGCTTATTCAAAAATTAAGGACCGCTAAAAGAAAATTATTCTGTTCTTTCATAGATTTTTCGGCTGCATTCGATTCTATCTGGAGAACAGGTCTGTGGCATAAAATACTTAAACTTGGAATTCAAGGTAAAATATTCACCATAATCACAAATTTGCATTCTAATATTAAATCCTGTGTTTCTCTCAATGGTGAACAATCCGAAATGTTTTTTAGTACTTTAGGAGTGAGACAAGGAGAAAACCCATCTCCTATACTTTTCTCTATGTACATGAATGATATTGACGCATTCTTACAACAAACGTGTAATGGAATAAGTCTAGAAGTTAATATAAATGATGCCATCCACTTCCTAAAATTACTTATCTTACTATATGCAGGTGACACCATACTCCTCGGTGAAAATGAAAAAGAATTCCAAAAGAAACTGAATTGCTTCTATAACTACTGTACGACTTGGAAATTAAATGTCAATTATTCCAAAACTAAAGTTATGGTTTTTGGGACAATTAAAACCTCCAAATATAAATTCTACATAAATAACCAATTGCTCGAAACAGTCAAAGAATACAAATATCTAGGTGTCTTTTTCTCTTAATCGGGAAGTTTTTTAAATTGTAGAAAATACCTCGTAGAACAAGCCAACAAGGCACTGTTCCACGTGTTCACAAAAATAAATAATCTTAATTTACCAATTGACCTGCAAATCAAACTATTTGATTAAACTATAGTCCCTATTTTGACATATGGTTGTGAAGTCTGGGGATATGAGAATCTAGACATAATCGAGAATGTCCATTGTTCTTTCCTACGAAGAATCACTAAAGTTAAAAAATCTACGCCAAGATATTGCTTATATGCAGAACTTGGAAGATACCCGCTCGATATAATTATAAAAACAAGAATGATAAAAGTTTTGGAACAAGATAATAACACGTAAACACACTAAATTTTCCTTTTTGATGTATAAATTTATGATAAACTCACATATAAACAATAAATGGACTAACTTTATTTCCAGCATCTTAAACTCTAATGGCCTTTCATTTTTATGGTTACAGCAAGAGAACATTTCGACGAATAACATACATAAGCAAGTCAAGACAACTTTAACTGATCAGTTTATCCAGTGTTGGAATGCGCAGATACAATGTTCATCTAAAGGCAAAATGTATGGATTATTTAAAAATTATACCAACTTTGAACATTATCTTACAGCCTTACCTCAATCACTACGATTAAGTATGCTGCATTTCCGCACCGGCAACCATCTATTCCCAGTTGAATCTGGCCGCTTTTCTCAAAACTTCATATCCCATGAGAATCGAAAGTGTAACCTCTGTAATACAAACGATATTGGGGACGAAATGCATTACCTTTTATTATGTCCTCACTTCAAAGAAAAAAGAACAAAATTAATCCCTTCTAATTATACGCTCCGTCCAAACGTCATTAAATTCCATGCTTTAATGTGCACTTACAATCCTGTCACACTTAAAACACAGCTTTATTTATGAAACACTTAATCAATGCCTTTCGGCGCTCGTAATAAAATAGTTGTATACATGTACCTAAAGACACAGTTTTTCCTTTTGAGAAGTATACCTCTAATACTTTAGAATTAATGACCCACATAATAATATAAAACCTACCTCGCTATGGCGCACGAAATAATCCAATTGCCATTGTTAAATGTTCCACTTTATTACGTTTACAAACAGTCCAACTCGTCCATCAATGAAATTTTACGCTACACTGCCTCATCACGTATATATAACACTCCCGTCAATGAAATGCCAGTTATCGCTTCTAACGACAATCCACACAACACAGGGGCACCATAAAGGGTTGTACGCTTATTACCGTTTACATTTTATGAACTGAAATTCCTGATAAACTTTTAACCGAACTATTTAATCGCTTAATAGTTCCCCTACGGTTACCCTCCCTCATTTTATTAGACGGGAGAGTACTCTATTTAGACTAGGAAGACCTACCTACGTTCAACCATAAAATCACATTAGGAAATGGATATTGCAAAAGTTTAAACTCACTACTCGAATGCATGTTCTTGTATGTATTAAACATATGAAATGTCACGTAAAAAAATAAATAAAAAAAATATAAACAAAATTGGTAGAACTATGTACCCTGTCTTATGTTAAGTGTAATCGTAATATTTGCTCTTCCTAGCTTTATAATCACCACTATCATGATCATCATGATCATCACCATTGTCGTCATCTCGATCATCATCATGATTACTAGTATCATCATTATCAGTATTACTATCATTATGAGCATCGTTGTTGTTTCTGTTACTATTATTAGAAGTATTATTATAACTAACGCTGTTGTTGTAAATCATTAATCCTACTTTTTAATATGAAGTGTATCCACATAAATATTTCACCACTAACTGTTAACTATTTAATGTTGTTGTTGGTGTTACTTTTGCTAGAAGTACTATTATAACAAATGTGGTTGTTGGTGATCACTATTCATTATTTTGTAATTAGAACGAATTCACATACGTACTTAACTATTAATTATCCAACACCTACGGGTTCGAAAGCCAAATATTCTTTTGTTTGTAGACACTATATTGTTTAAATAACCATTATGTTACTGACCCTCTACTGGAGAATTTTCACATAACAACCACTTTCCCAATTGATCTACTATGATTTATCGTATATAATACTGTTTGTTTTATATCTGTGTAATTATCTTATACATATGCTCACATGTTATTACAAAATGTCATTGTTTTGTAACCTGTGAAAACGAATAAAGTTCTGTTCTGTTCTTTTAATGTACTTATTTATTAGGATCATTGCTAAAAGAACACGCATTATTTTCTACAATCATGATCAAATATCCTAGAGAAAGTAGTAGAAAACATCCGTTTTGGAAATATATTCCTACACATCATTTCATTAGATGCAAATTTAATTTTTTTTTCATTTATTTTACCATGTTTGACATATACATGTGCAGCATTTACATGTTCATACATAACACATTGGTAATATAATATAACATATATTGATCACTCGTTCATAATTTTTTTAGATTTTCAAAAGAGTAAAACAATATACAGTGCATTCATTCATATAGTTCACACACATACAACATTCATTGTCAGTATTAATCATTTCATGAGAGGCAGTAAAAGGCATGCACTCAGGCGAATTCACACTCGCTGTTACATACACACGCACACACACCTGCGCGCACGTACACGCATGCACGTTCGCCCCTACATACATACAAACAATACATATTTTTGTTTAAATGGTCCAAGAAAAATTATCAAGTAATTTAAAAGCATTTACAATACATAGTACAATATTTCTTGATTATGGTATTGCTAGTACTTTGCGGTTGACATTTTAAACATAGGTTCAAATGGTTGAGAGCATGGGCAAAAAATAATATGTACTAAAGAGAAATTCTGTTGGTTGAAAAATATTGTATGAGGTGGATCCATTTTTGATTATGTGTTTCATATTTGTTTTTAATGAGGGCAATTTCTGCTTCTGTCTGAATTTTTATCTTGAGATAATTTAGAAAAATACTGAAATTTGGGATGCATTTTTTTATTTTCATATTAAATATAAACGTTTTCATTAAAATTAGTATAAAATTTAGAACATGATTGTATACTTTTTTGTCCATAAAACCAAGGAAGGCTATTTCTTTGCTTAATTGTATGTCAATGTTCACATCTTTCAGAAAGTGTTGCAGTTGTGTCCATATTTCTTGAATGTAGGTGCATTCCCAAAATAAATGGTCAATTGTTTCAATATTTGATTGGCAAAAATCACACAAGCTACATGCTTTCAGTCCACATTTGGTTAAGAATCTGTTTGTTGGTACTATTCTAGATAAATTTTGTATTGAAAATTGCGTAGATATGTATCAATCGTTAACTTAAATGGAATCGTATATATTTTTTTCCAGTCTGTATTTTCTTTAAGATTCAATTGTTTGTCCCATTTCATTTCAGTACAGTTATCAATTGTATTTTGTGTTTTTTGTTGTATGTTATGAAGTGTTTTATTTATTTGTTTGGTATTATCTATCAAATTACCAAAAGTTTCTTCCGACATTGTTAAAGTGTTAATCCCTTGTGTTTGCAATAATGTTTTATATTCTGTGGGAATCGCAGATAATAGTGAATAATAATTTAAAAATTCAAGTGGATTTATATTATATAAGCGTTGTATATCATTAAACGTATAATATGTATTTTTTTGAGAACCGAAAATGGATAAATTAACATTGGGAATGCAAACGTTTTTATAACAGTAATTTTTCCCATTAAGGTAAGTTTTCTATGTTGCCACTGTTTTAAGCAGGCTTCAAAGTCTTTAATTTTTGGCATTAAGTTTTTTTCTATATTAAGTTAATGCTGATTATAAAAATTCATTCCTAGAGTTTTTGCCCCATCAGATGTCCAAGTAAACTTTTTTTCGGTACAATATTCAAAGTTTGAGTTTTTTAGAGATCCAATTCTCATTACAGTGGATTTTGTTGAGTTTAGGTTTAGTCCTGATATTTTTCTAAATTTATGGAGGGTTTCCACTAGTGTTTCAAAGGACGTTGCTGATCCATCATTGACAAGAGTTGCATCGTCCGCAAAAAAGGTTTGCTTAATTTCTTGGTCATTGATTTTTATTCCTTGTATCATTGCATTAGTATTTATATAATTCGATAGAATTTCCAAACATAAAATAAATAAGGACGACGATAGTGGACAACCACCTTGCCGAACTCCTTTTTCTATTTTAAAGCTTCTCGAAAGATTACCATTGTCTATAATGATGCTATTTATATTATTGTAAAATACTTAATCCGTTGAATTAGCTGTGGTCCGAAATTGAGATGATCAAGACAATGTAAGATAAAAGAGTGGTTCAAGCTGTCGAATGCTTTTTCAAAGTCGGCAAAGAATAACAGTCCAGGCTTATTGTGACTTTCAAGATATTCAATTACATCGAATATTAATCTAACATTTTCACCTATATATCTGTCTTTCATGAAACCTGTTTGGTCATAACTAATTATTTTATTTAATACTTTTTTCAACCGGTTAGCTATAGATTTGGTTGCAATTTTGTAATCGATGTTTAATAGACTAATTGGTTACCAGTTTGAAATGTAATCCAAGTTTTTATCTGACTTAGGAATAAGTGTAATTATACCCTGTTTTTGTAGAGCAGTTAGTTCACCATTGTCAAAAGAATAGTTAATTGATTTGGTAAAGTTTTCTTTTAATGTTGGCCAGAATATTTTATAAAATTCAACAGTTAGTCCGTCAGAGCCTTGGCTTTTATTATTCGCCATTTCTAATAATGCACAACCACATTCATACTCAGTAAGTTTGCCTTCACATTGTTCTTTTTGCTCTTCGTTTAGTTTATTTATAGGTACATTAAAAAATTCCGATGCAGTTTCTTCTGTATGATTCTGTTTATAAAGTGTTTCATAATAGTTGGCTTCTGCTTCTAATATTTTGTCTTTATATTTTAACACTATGTTATCAACAATCAATTTATGAATTGTTTTCTTTTCGGCTCTCCGTTTTTCTAGGTTGGAAAAATATGTTGAATTTTTTTCATTTCCTTCGACCTGAATAGCTTTTGATCTTAAAATATATCCATTAACCTTTTTATCATTAATGTGTTCTAGTTCTTGTTGTTAAAGGGGCCTTTTCACAGATTTTGGCATTTTTTTAACTTATTCATTAAATGCTTTATATCGATAAATGTAAACATTGGATCGTAAAAGCTCCAGTAAAAAAATCAAGAATAAAATTAAAAAAAGGAAAAGAACATTGCCCGGACCAGGTTTCGAACCAGTGACCCCTGGAGTCCTGCCAGAGTCCTGAAGTAAAAACGCTTTAGCCTACTGAACTATTCCGCCGAGTACACATAATTGACGTATTTTATACCTTATATAAGCAATCTTCGTAGTTTCACAAAATTTAACGACAAAAACAGAACTCTCCAAATTATTCAATCGTTTCGCGTTGCAACGCTTTATAATTTTTAGGTTTTAAAATCGTCAAAAGATGCATATAATGGCTATATTAGACCATGGTAAATGTTCAGTATTACTGTTTCCTCACAAATATCATAACTAAAACGAAAATTTGCGAATCTGAAACAACTTTTTTCAATTTTGTCAATTTACCAAAGCGTGAAAAGATCCCTTTAAGCTTTTATTATGTTTGTTATATTTTCTATAGAATCAGTAGAGTTACAATTTATTAAATTTTATTGTAGTGTCGTGATTTCTTTAATTAACTCTTCTTCTTCCTTTTTAGATTTTTTGTTTTTTATTGAACGGTATTTTATTGTTTCATTACGAATTGTACTTTTAATAAGTTCCCACATTGCGTTTGGATTACATTCTTTATTTAAATTCGTTATGTCATTGATACTTTGCTTTATTTTGTTTTGATATTCAACATCTAGTAGAATGGAATTATTAATTTTAAAGTACCCACGTCCTTTTCCTAAGAGTAAATTATCTATGTTTAACTGTACAAGAGTGGTCCGTTTTATATCCAGGTTTTATGTTACATTTTGATATAAGATTACATAAGTTATTTGATATCAAGAAGAAGTCAAGTCTGCAGAATATATGTAATTTACAATTGGAGTGCCATGTGAATTGGTTTTTGTCTGGATGTTTTATCCTCCAGATGTCGCTGAGTTCATTGGTGGCCATTAAATTTATTAGAGATTTTCTGCAGGATTTATGGGTATTAAAATTACCGTTTTTCTTGTCAAGTCCTGTGAAGACAGTATTAAAATCTCCGCCTATAATAAAATTTTTATCAGTATTTGACAATAAAAAGCTATTTAGTTTTGAGAATACATATGGATCATCTTTGTTTGACCCGTAAATGTTAATACGTGTGATGTTAATATCTTGTATTTTAATGTCTACAGCTATTAACCTTCCAATAACAATTTCAGTGAAGTTTACTAGTTCCATGTCACTATTTTGATGTAAAAATATCCCTACACCTTCGCTATTTGACTTATTTCCACTATAAACAAATCGACCAGACCAGTCATGTTTCCATTGTTCATAATTAGAGTTACTCAAATGTGTCTCTTGCAAAATGTAAATCGAATAGTTAAGACCGTATAGCCATTCAAACACTTGCATTCTTTTATCTTTGTTTCATAAACCCCTCACGTTTAATGTAAGTGTTATGGTTTCCATTTATGTAATAGATAGCCCATGTTATAACATTTGTTTTTAATCAAGTTTGTTTTTATGTCAACTGATATTTGAATTTTGTGATTCATAGTGTTTGTCATAGTTTCTTGTATGTTATTAAAGAATCCTAAAAGGTAGGTTGTATAATACGTATAAAGAATAATATGCGACTTACAAAGTTAGATATTTATATTGTTGGAGTTTTTTGTCGGTTGAGTGTCGAAAAACGAAATTTGACAAAAGACAGAGATGATGCATCAAAGAACATGTTGTAGTTTTTAAATACAATTACTTTATCCTTCTTCTTATTAACATTTTAGTTACTTTTTTAATAAATGGCGAAGGATTTATATTTATCGATGATAAATAACGTTTTAAATGGTAAATGGAGTTTTTTAAGCTACTAAAGTGTCTATATAGCTAGACAAAAACAAACAACAAAACAAACAAAAAGCATAACACAAAAACGCACGAATATTTCAATTAACAAACAAGCGGTTAAAAATGCGCATTTCTTAGTACAGATTTAAACGATAGTCATGAAAAAAACTGTTCATGTTAAATCTTTTAATTTAGAAACAAGTTCTAGTATTTTAATGAGTAAAATATGAAAAAATTGATATAACATCTTTAGCGTACAGTTATACTGTACAACTTAAAAAAAGGGTAACAGCATGCTAAATTGCTGTTTGAGTTAATTGTGTGTTCTAAATAATTTATGCCTGTTTTATAAGAAGAACATATTAAAAAAAGCATAAACATGAACACAATTACGTAAAACAAAAGTTACCGTTTCTTTCTAACCTGAATACAATAATATTGTATGTTTACATTTACGAACAGGTTAAATGTTAAGTAATGTTAAGAAAAACAAGAGCACCGCCTTGCGGGTGCAGACCGCTCATCTATTTTCTTTTTAAAGGTGAAGGGACTCTCATTTTCAATCACAACGGAGGGAGGGGTGGAGTGAAGAGGGGTGCATTGTGTGGGGTGTGGACATTTATTACATCATCTTCCAAAAATGCGAAAAAAAGGAAACAAAAAATCGGTGGGGGGTGGGGGTTGGGGGTGGGGTGGGGGGATTCTTGGGTGCGATGGTTGGACGGTATTTCAAACATAAAATAATAAAAATAAATATTTGTATTTTTTAACCGTTTCAAAAAAAAAATTATGGGGGGGGGGGTGAGGTGGGGGGGTATAGTGTGAGGGTGTGGTGGTAATTTGTGAGATGATCTTAAAAAAAAAAATTAGGGGGGGGATTCGGATGGGGAGAGGGGGGGTGGGGGGTATTCTTGGGTGCGATGGTTGGACGGTATTTCAAACATTTGTTTTTTAACCGTTAAAAAACAAAAATTTGGGGGGGGGGGTGGGGGGGGGTATAGTGTGAGGGTGTGGTGGTCATTTGTGAGATGATCTTTAAAAAAAAATAGGGGGGAAGGGGGGGGCACGGGCGATGGTTTGGGTGGAGTCTATTGTGGTATGTCAGGTAAGAGTAGTTTTGTCAAAGTATCAATCAAATCTAATCATAAATAAAGAAGTTATGGCAATTTTAGGAAAATTTAATAATTTGACCTTGAGAGTCAAGGTCATTCAAAGGTCAAGGTAAAATTCAACTTGCCAGGTACAGTAACCTCATGTCGTAAATGAAAGTATTTGAAGTTTGAAAGCAATAGCCTTGATACTTAAGAAGTAAAGTGGATCGAAACACAAAATTTAACCATATATTCAAAGTTACTAAGTCAAAAAAGGGCAATAATTCCGTAAAAATGACATCCAGAGTTATGCATCTTGTCCTTTTACTGTACCCTTATGATAGTTTGCGAGTGTTCCAAGTATGAAAGCAATATCTATGATACTTTAGGGGTAAAGTGGACCAAAACACAAAACTTAAGCAAACTTTCAATTTTCTAAGTATAAAGGGCCCATAATTCCGTCCAAATGCCAGTCAGAGTTACATAACTTTGCCTGCACAGTCCCCTTACGATAGTTAATAAGTGTTGCAAGTATGAAAGCAATAGCTTTGATACTGTAGGAATAAAGTTGACCTAAACACAAAACATAACCAAATTTTCAATTTTCTAAGTATAAAAAGGGCACATAATTCTGTCAAAATGCCAGTCAGAGTTACATTACTTTGCCTGCACAGTCCCCTTATGATAGTTAGTAAGTGTTGCAAGTATGAAAGCAATAGCTTTGATACTTAAGGAATAAAATGGACCTAAACACAAAACTTAACCAAAATTTTCAATTTTCTAAGTATAAAAAGGACACATAATTCTGTCAAAATGCACGCCAGAGTTATCTAACTTTGCCTGCCCAATCCCCTCATGATAGTAAGTAAGTGTACCAAGTTTGAATGCAAAAGCATTGATACTTTCTGAAAAAAGTGGACCTAAACGCAAAACTTAACCAAAATTTTCAATTTTCTAAGTATAAAAAGGGCACATAATTCAGTCAAAATGCATGCCAGAGTTATCTAACTTTGCCTGCCCAGTCCCCTCATGATAGTAAGTAAGTGTACCACGTTTGAATGCAATAGCATTGATACTTTCTGAGAAAAGTGGACCTAAACGCAAAACTTAACCGGACGCCAACGCCGACGCTGACGCAGACGCCGACGCCAAGGTGATGACAATAGCTCATATTTTTTTTTCAAAAAATAGATGAGCTAAAAATGATATAACATCTTTAGCGTACAGTAATACTGTACAACTTAAAAAAGGGTAACAGCATGCTAAATAGCTGTTTGAGTTAATTGTGTGTTCTAAATAATTTATGCATGTTTTATAAGTAGAACATATTTTAAAAAAAGCATAAACATGAACAAAATTACGAAAAACAAAAGTTACTGTTTCTTTATAACCTGAACACAATAATATTGTATGTTTACATTTATGAACAGGTTAAATGTTAAGTAACATATACATCATACAATACAATAACAGTGTTTTGTACAGTGTTTCCATGTTTTGTTGTATTACATTGATTATTAATATATTTCAATAAGCATTCTTTCGGAACTATTCAAGTACACATGCACGCAACTATCGATGAGTTTAGCTCCGTATACATAATTATATACTAATTCGAGTCAATTAACATTAACTATTCACGTGCACATGAACAAAAACTATCGATAATGTCCTGCTCAGTATGCATAGTGTGATGATCAATTGCGTCAATTAACCTTTATATGCGTATAAATTTGATAATATCTTTTTATAATCAGTACATATTATTCGAGTCAATTAACATTAACTATTCACGTGCACATGAACAAAAACTATCAATGATGTCCTGCTCAGTATGCATAGGTTGAGGAACAATTGCGTCAATTAACCTTTATATGCGTATAAATTTGATAACATCTTTTTATAATCAGTACATATTACAAGAATCTTGTTAACGGCTGAAGTTATTTTAAAAGCAAAAAGGAAAATATATTAATAACCGTATATAACACGTTGTACAAGACTTACAAAGTGGTTAATGATAACAAAACAATATCCTATTCATTTCTTTATGATAAGAATAGTATACATAACACTTGATCAGCACAGTTTTTATATATCGCGATTATTACTGAGTTGTTAATTGTAACAAAACAATATTTAATCCATTTCTTAATAATAAAAATAAAAAACATAACACTTAATCTGCACAGTTTTTATATATCACGATTATTACTGAGTGGTTAATGTAACAAAACAATATTTAACTCATTTCGTAATAATAATAATAGTATACATAACACTTAATCAGCACAGTTTTTATATATCACGATTATTACTGAGTGGTTAATGCAACAAAACAATACTTAATTCATTTCTTAATAATAACAAGAGCACCACCGTGCGGGTGCAGACCGCTCATCTATTTTCTTTTTAAAGGTGAAGGGACTCTCATTTTCAATCACAAAGGAGGGAGGGGTGGAGTGAAGAGGGGTGTATAGTGTGGGGGTGTGGAATTTATTACATTATCTTCCCAAAAATGCGGAAAAAAACGAAAAAAGAAAATTCGGGGGGGGGGGTGCGATGGTTGGACGGTATTTCAAACATAAAATAATAAAAATAAATATTTGTGTTTTTTAACCGTTTCAAAAAAAAAAATTTGGGGGTGGGGTGTATTTTGTGAGATGATCTTAAACAAAAAATTGAGGGGGGGGGGATTCGGGTGGGGGGGAGGGGTGGATTCTTGGGTGCGATGGTTGGACGGTATTTCAAACATAAAATAATAAAAATAAATATTTGTGTTTTTTAACCGTTTCAAAAAAAAAATTGGGGGGGTGGGGTGGGGTGGGGGGGGGTGTAGTGTGAGAGTGTGGTGGTCATTTGTGAGATGATCTTAAAAAAAAAATTAGGGGGGGGAGGGGGGGGAGGGCACGGGGGATGGTTTGGGTGGAGTCTATTGTGGTATGTCAGGTAAGAGTAGTTTTGTCAGAGTATCAATCAAATCTAATCATAAGTAAAGAAGTTATGGCAATTTTAGCAATTTTAGCAAAATTTAATAATTTGACATTGAGAGTCAAAGTATCAATCAAATCTAATCATAAGTAAAGAAGTTATGGCAATTTTAGCAAAATTTAATAATTTGACCTTGAGAGTCAAGGTCATTCAAAGGTCAAGGTAAAATTCAACTTGCCAGGTACAGTAACCTCATGATAGCATGAATGTATTTGAAGTTTGAAAGCAATAGCCTTGATAATTAAGTAAAGTGGATCGAAACACAAAATTTAACCATATATTCAAAGTTACTAAGTCAAAAAAGGGCCATAATTGCGTAAAAATGACAACCAGAGTTATGCAACTTGTCTTTTTACTGAACCCTTATGATAGTTTGCGTGTGTAATAAGTATGAAAGCAATATCTATGATACTTTAGGGGTAAAGTGGACCAAAGCACACAACTTCACCAAATTTTCAATTTTCTAAGTATAAAGGGCCCATAATTCCGTCCAAATGCCAGTCAGAGTTACAGAGTTTGCCTGCACAGTCCTCTTATGATAGTTAGTAAGTGTTGCAAGTATGAAAGCAATAGCTTTGATACTTAAGGAATAAAATGGACCTAAACACAAAACTTAACCAAAATTTTCAATTTTCTAAGTATAAAAAGGGCACATAATTCTGTCAAAATGCACGCCAGAGTTATTTAACTTTGCCTGCCAAGTCCCCTCATGATAGTAAGTAAGTGTACCAAGTTTGAATGCAATAGCATTGATACTTTCTGAGAAAAGTGGTCCTAAACGCAAAACTTAACCAAAATTTTCAATTTTCTAAGTATAAAAAGGGCACATAATTCTGTCAAAATGCACGCCAGAGTTATCTAACTTTGCCTGCCCAGTCCCCTCATGATAGTTAGTAAGTGTACCAAGTTTGAATGCAATAGCATTGATACTTTCTGAGAAAAGTGGACCTAAACGCAAAACTTAACCGGACGCCGACGCCGACGCCAAGGTGATGACAATAGCTCATTTTTTTTCAAAAAATAGATGAGCTAAAAATAGTATACATAGCACTTAATCAGCACAGTTTTTATATATCGCGATTGTTACTTATGTTTTTCCATGTGTGTTATTATAATATTATAAAAAGCTCGGGCCGTGCTTGTGCATGCACGTGATTTGATTTAATTATATATATATTGATCCAAATGTATTAATTAGCGCAATCGGACCGTGCTTGTGCATGCACGTGATTTTATTTAATTATATATATATTGATCCAAATGTATTAATTAGCGCAATCAAAGTAGTTTTCAGTATCATACACATACTATTTCTATATCACGATTATAACTTATGGCTTTCAATATGTGTTATACTTTTATAAATTGCTCAAGCTGTGCTTCGAATAATGTTTTCATATCAATATCATGATTATTACTAGTGTCTTTCATTATGTGTTATACTTTTTTAAGTTGCTTTAAAGCTGTGCTTTTTCACATACGCGATTTTATTTAATTATATATGTTGATCAAACATGTATGAATTTGCGCAATCAAATTAGTTCTGAATGTCATACACAATAGTTGTACCCACGGTCGTGAAGACAAAAAGAGAACAACTGCACAACAACGTGGATTTGCAATAATAAACATAGTTAAGAAAGCAATCATTGACATTCAGGGCTAAAGAAAACACTGTGTCGATACATGTTTGAAAAAAACACGAAGGAACCGTGTTTTTTCGTGTAAGCGTTCATAAGATAGTGTTTAATGAAAGAAAAGGCTGTTTATTTTATGCAATACAACCTGTTAATCAGCTTCGGCCAGTCTGTCCCCATTCAATGCTTGTACTCGTCATATGCGATTGGCCGGACTACACCCTTTGTTGATTTATGAAATAAGTATCCGTCCCACGACCAAACAGATTCGTTTTCAGGCAATGCCCTTTTTATTGTCATCAAAACCTTTTGATTGATGTTTGTAAGGTCTTCATTAATTAAGATATTCGATCCTGTAAACTGTTTCCTGTTGGTCATAACGAAGTTCCGTTTCTGCCTTGACACAAATTTGACGATAATCGGCCTTGTAAATCCGTTCTTGACTTTGCCTAAACGATGCGATATATCAATGTCGCCGATTTGAAGATTTAGCCCTTAGATTTAATTTGTTCCATCTGACATAAACCTAATATAACTTCGAAGTTGTTTATTGTAAGTCATATGCCTCATTGGTTTGCTTAACCAATGAAATTGACGAAAATGTCTATGCAGCACATTTGCGAAATTGGAACGATGTGTGACGGTTGCCGTGATAGTAAAGTTTGTGGATAACATAATATATATATATATATATATATATATATATATATATATATATATATATATATAGATATATATATATATATATATATATATATATATATATATATATATATATATATATATATATATATGTATGTATAGAGAGAGAGAGAGAAAGAGATTTAATTTGATCTTTGCCAATAGGATTTTATCTGGTGGTTTCAAGGTTGAAATCCGTCTTTTTTGCGCTTTAAAACTTAAAAATAATTTCAATAATCAAATAATATTTAAAAATAATCGTTTGTCGAAATAGACGTATCTTTATAGAAATCCTACTTTCGGCTTTAAAATTTAAAATAAATAATAAATTACTTGCTAACTAGGCCATAGATTTAATGACAATTTTGCACACTTTCAAATTGCATCTCTAGGTATTGATTAACTAGTATTTCATTTCAGGGTGTGTCGCTTTAATCAGTAGACTTTGTTTGAGAAAATATACATCCGTTTACAAGTTTACTTCCATGAAAATAAACAAACCCTCATTTAAATTGACAGTTTCTTTACCGATTCAATACTGGAATCAGAAAGTATTAAGTACAAAATGTCCTGTCGAATGGCAGGTTTTGCCGACCTCTATACAAACACAACCATATTATAATCAACAAAATATTATTATTTTCGTTGTTATCGTATATTTATTGTACACTAGATATCCTCTGGCAATTCCTCAGGAGAAAATCGACGTACACTTAGTGTGGATACTTTGTTATTACCAAACATTTACAATGCAATTTATAAACACTTCTTAAATTAGACATAAATAAACACAGTTCATGTAAACTATGATCATCGTCTGAACCCCTTTCATCCATATTTATTTGCGTCTTCAAGATGATTCAAATGGAAATACATAAGAATCAATCTATGGGACGATAGTAATAAAGCAAAACAAATAAGTTTTACTTACGTAAGGGACATGGCAAATAAACATACATGAAGTAGTTCTATTTCAAATTCAAGAAACAGCTCTTATGACCTATTCATTTTATTTTCAATATTACTGCTTACAGTTATTTAAATTTAAGCAAGCAAATTATTAATTTACTAGCAGTAATCGCATGTATCCTTCTTTAAATGAATGAGCTTAAGTGGGAATTTGAAACATAACTTTTAAAATTTAAAACACTAAAAGCTTCTTGGAAAACGACTTTCCTTAAAAAACTAAATTGGGGCTTAAATAGTTTCCACGAAAAACGAATCAAGGTATATGCATTGATGAACATTTTAGGAAAGAAACAAAGATGACATGACCTAAAAATCGTCCGAAAACAGTACTGCTTAGAGTGAACCCTTTCTTACGGTATAATTATGTTACTGTTAACGAGGTACTGTCAGAGTTTTATATGAGTCGTGTTCTGAGAAAACTGGGCATAATGCATGTGCATAAAGTGTCGTCGCTTTTATGGTATTTTTAGAATCAAGCAAGTCCCTCATTACCGAAAATCAAGTTTTGCGGAAAGGGTCGTCCCTGATTAGCCTGTGCGGACTGTACATGTAAATCTGGGATGACACTTTACGCACATGTATTTAAGTCCAGTTTTCTCAGAACAAGGCTCATATGTTAGATTGGTTCTCCGTAAATTTCCTTGATACTTGTTGTAAACAATTTTTCTGCTAAGAAGATGAGTATGCTTAAGCCTCTTATACAAATCAAGACAACATTAACATTTGTCATTTTCGCAGCAGCTTTGTAGGAGTGGTTCAATATGAAATAATATAACCGTATTCTACGTGTGAACAGATTTTACTATGCACATACAGAATTAGACGGTACGCGTGTTAACTCAAAATTCGAGTATTAATGGGGATCAGAATCAAATAATTAACACATTGTAATAAACAAAAAGGATACTTTGTTAGATGTTCATGTCAGTATATAATTAATTTAATTTCCGACCAACATGTCATTATAATTACAATACAATCTTTAAAGACAAACACGGAGTTTTGCAAGGAAGACAAACATTTTATGATTAACCACGATTCAAGCAAAACGAACAATAATATCAACATGATCATTAAAATATAATTTGCGTCAGTTTGATAAATTTATTCGGCTGAGCCTTATTTATTCATTTTTGACGATGCTGGAACAGCGTCGTCCAAGGTTTCATAACCAGTAGAAAAATGTCTCACAATGGCGGCCTATGTAAAAGACCGAGCCAGTCCGATTGAGATAACTCGATTTTTCAGTTACTTCCCTTTTGCATACGCCACTGCGTAGAAGCATTGATAACATTCTCCTAGCAGAGTTGTCGTTCGTGTTTCAACATAATAATGGCCGCCTTAATGAGAGTCTCGATTCAAAACTTTCTTACTGCATAAATTGGCTTGTTTCGCTATTAAGAAGCTGTCATTTAGGATATATGAATTATTTATTCACTAAATCTCCGCTAATGACAACACAGGATGGAATTCGAAGGATATATTCGATGTGAATGGATCACTTTCTATGGCTTCGCCCACGAGAGACTTGATAACACTCGTGTCAAAACTTTCTTACAGCTTAAATCGGCTTGTTTCGCTATTTAGTAATGCAACAATTAATGGAATTCGAAGGATATATTCAATGTGAATGAAGCACTTTCTGGATCTCGACAGTTTGACAAGGCAAAACTGGCATACTGATGATACTGGTATTTTTAGTTATCAATTTAAGTCACATTTCGCTTTATAAATTTTGTTTAAGCATTTTGCGACTTATTGAATGGCTATGATACCCGATATCAACATGTCATATGGGATTTGCATATCACCAAGCTGTCCTGAAATACAACATTGAATACAAACTCTTTATTATATACCTGTTTAATGCTTTGAACAAAATACAGGTTGTATCAATCGTTGAAATAAAAAATCCCGTATTACGCTACTCGCTGTTTCCAATTCCGTATTACCATACTAGCCGGACTACTTCGACCCATTTAATGACGTCACATTACACGCACCGAAAATAGAAATATTTTATATTACGAAATATATTACGTAGTACATCGTGTGACGTCATTTCTGTGACAAAACACAATAGTTTTATCTAAACTCTGTAAGGACATGTCGGACGTTGTGTTTTTTAACAGTAAACTATGTGTTAAAAACGTATTTTGGAGTGTGTGTTTATCATGCATAAATGTATATTTCGATAGGAATACAATAAAATAGTGTGGTTTAAACTAAGTTTCGATAAAGACATGGACGATAGAAGTGGAAATGCAAATCGTTTAAACATTTTTGTTATAAACATCGGATTAAAGTTGTCAACTTAATTGTTATACAAATTGGATTAACGATGGCATTAAGGTAAGCGTGTCGGAAACCTGTGTTTTCCCGGTTCGAATGTTTACATGTTAATTTACATAAACTGTATTCATACGCGTCTTAAATAAACTATGGCGTACCGTTTTAGTCATTGTTTTGTCAGTTTTGTTAAAGTAAAAAATACATTTGTTAAATGTTTTCGTTAGTTGTTGTATATAATAAAAGGAATATTACGCTAGTCAACTGTTCCAAGAGTTTTTAGCACTCTCGTGGCTTGTGCTATTTTGCATCACACTCGAGGCTCAGCCTCTCGTGTGATATGTCATCACACAAGCCACTCGAGTGATACAAACTCTTGGAACAATTGACTAGCGTAATATTCCGTATTTATTCAAATTACTGGTAAGCATGAATTCTTTCTTCTTTCTATTTAAGTAGTTGATGTCATTACAGTCCAAATAATTAGACGTAATTTACCGTTTAGTCCATGTATATTGACCTCATATTTATAGGAGTAGATATTATGTTAAAAGGGGCCTTTTCACAGATTTTGACATGTTTTAAGTAAGTCATTAAATGCTTTATATTGATATTCATGCATGACAGCAGTTAAAAATCCAGAATAAAATTCTTTTAAAAAAAGTAGTCCGCAGCAGGGCTCGAACCAGTGACCCCCTTAGTCCTGGAGTAAAAACGCATTAGCCTGCTCGACTATTCTGGCAAGTATAAATGGTTGACGTATTTTATACCTAGTATAAGCAATCTTCGTAGTTTCACACAATTAAACAACAACAACATAACTCTCCAAATTATTCAATCGTTTCGCGTTGCAATTGTTATAATTTTTAAATCGTTAAAAGATGCATATACCGGTAATGGCTATATTAGACCATGGTAAATGTTCAGTAATACTGTTTCCTAAAAATAACATAACTAAAATGAAAATTTGCAAATCCGATACAATTTTTTTCAATTTTTGTCAATTTACCAAAACGTGAAAAGATCCCTTTAAAGTTAAATGAACCATATCCCAGTAAAAGAGACATTGAGGCGATTGTGGCCAGTTTAGATCCAGTTCAGCCTGCAGTTGCTTGAAAGCTGTTTGCTTAAAAGCGGTTTCTGACAATGACAAATAGTTTAATTGGATACATATTAGACTGCCCTTTTCCTGTGACATGGCTAATTAAATTCAGAAGCCTGGTAACAGTTTAACGTTAATGTTACCAATGTGTCAGACCAGGGCCTGGATTTTGAAATCTAGGACATGCATGGTCAGAAGATGTCATTAAAGATTATACATTTTTTCAAACACATACAAATGCATACAAATATAAATAGTAAAGTGCACCAAGTCAGAAGGCATTTGACTTCGGCTGGTGCCTTGGCACACCAGGTGTTTCGGTTGCAATAGTTTGATGGACTCACTACTTGGATGTGTAGTTACATTATTTACAGTATATCAAACAGTACTTAGCATGAACCAATGATTTTTTCAAACATAAATTATTGATGTAAAATGCTTGAAGGAATAATATTTAAGGTTTAAGAAGGCATTTTCTTTTTGTTTTAAAGGATATCTTTGAAAATTATATTTTCATGATTTTTTTGGCAACAAGGGGTAATGCATTTTTAAAAAATGTGATTAATTTTTTGACAAAAAACTGGTACCATGAGTAGCATGAAACAATATTTTTTTTAAACATTTGTAATTGATGAAAAATGATTGCAAAAATAATATCTAAGGTCATATATATGTTGCCTTTCTTTTACTAAATGCAAAATGATTCTACACTTTGAGACATTCATAAAATATTTTATGTCTTTACAACACCGACAGGCTAATACATTTATATATCAAGTACTTCCATACTAACAGGACCATTCTAGGCGGGCAACATAGCAACCTTGATTTGTTCATATCTTCCTATCAATCTGTTATATGTGTTATGAGTCATTTGTTCGGAGAACATTTAATGTTTGTTATAACTTTTAAATAATTCAATGTTCAAAGTGATATTGTTATTGACCGATTAACCAACATACTGATTAAAAGGGAATATTTTATTAATTATTTGCATTTTATCTTACATGAGAAATATTTGCCTAAATGTGTTTCAAACTATAGAGAAATCTATATACAATTAATAATTGACGACGTTTAACAAAAAAAAGAAATAGTAAAATGGTTTCCGGATGATAACTCAAGAACGCTTATGCCTAGGATCATGAAACTTCATAGGTACATTGATCATGACTCAAAGATGACCCATATTAATTTTCAGGTCACTAGGTCAAAGGTCAAGGTCACAGTAACCCGAAATAGTAAAATGGTTTCCGGATGATAACTCAAGAACGCTTATGCCTAGGATCATGAAACTTGATATGTAGATTGATCATGACTCGCAGTTGACCACTATTGATTTTCAGGTCACTATATCAAACGTCAAGGTCACGGTGACCTGAAATAGTAAAATGGTTTCCTGATAAAAACTCAAGAACACTTATGCCTAGGATCATGAAACTTCATGTGTACATTGATCATGACTCGCAGATAACCACTATTGATTTTGAGGTCACTAGGTCAAGGTCACGGTGACCCGAAATAGTTAAATGGTTTCCGGATGATAACTCAAGAACGCTTATGCCTAGGATCATGAAACTTCATAGGTTCATTGATCATGACTCGCAGATGAACCCTATTGATTTTCAGGTCACTAGGTCAAAGGTCAAGTTCACGGTGACCCGAAATAGTAAAATGGTTTCCGGATGGTAACTCAGAACGCTTATGCCTAGGATCATGAAATTTCATAGATACATTGATCATGACTCGCATAAAATTATGACCCCATTTGAGGTCACTAGGTCAAAAGTCAAGGTCACGGTGACCCGAAATAGTTAAATGGTTTCCGGATGATAACTCAAGAACGCTTATGCCTAGGATCATGAAACTTCATAAATACATTTATCATGACTCGCAGATGATCCCTATTTAATTTCAGGTCACTATGTCAAAGGTCAAGGTCACTGTGACCCGAAATAGTAAAATGGTTTCAGGATGATAACTCAAGAACGTTTATGCCTAGGATCATGAAACTATATAGGTATATTGATCATGACTCGCAGATGACCCCTAATGATTTTCAGGTCACTATGTCAAAGGTCAAGGTCACAGTGACTCAACATTGAAAAATGGTTTCCAAATGATAAGTCAAGAATGCTTACGCCTATGATCATGAAACTTCTTAGGTACATTGATCATTACTCGCAGATGACCCCTATTGAGTTATAGGTCAAAGGTCAAGGCCACGGTGACTTGACTCAGTAAAATGGTTTCCGGATGATAACACAAGAAAGCTTACGCCTAGGATCATGAAACTTCATAGGTACATTGATCATGACTCGCAGATGACCCCTATTGATGTTCAGGTCATTAGGTCAAAGGTCAAGGTCACAGTGAGATAAAACAGTTTAATGATTTCCGGATGATAACTCAAGAATGCTTACGTCTAGGATCATGAAAATTCATAGGTACATTGATCATGACTTGCAGATTACTCCTATTGATGTTTAGGTCACTAGGTCAAAGGTCAAGGTCAAAGCAGTAAAATAGTATCCAGATGATATCTCAAAAATGCTTACGCCTAGGACCATTAAACTTTATAGGTACATTGATCATGACTGGTATATAACCCTTATTCATTTTCATATCACTTGGTCAAAGGTCAAGGTCACAGTGACTCATAACAGTAAAAAGGTTTCCTGATGATAACTCAAGAAAAGCAAGGCATAGGATCATGAAACTTCATAGGTAAATTGATCATGACTGGCAGATAATCCCTATTGATTTTATGGTTACTAGGTCAAATGTCAAGGTCACAGTTACAAAAAATGTATTCACACAATGGCTACCACTACAACTGACAGTCCATATGGGGGGCATGCATGTTTTACAAACAGCCCTTGTTTGTCTTATGTTGATAAATGTTCATCTCTGTCAATTCTATGTTAAGTTTGAAAGTAGGTCATATGTGGTCCAAACTAGGTCAACAAACCAAATCACAGAAAAGGTTAGTGAACACTCCAGAGGTCACATTTTCTTCCAGATCTTCATGAAAATTTGACAGAATTGAATGTTATCCCGATGAAAGAAAGTTTCAGATTGAAAATTGGTAGTTTGTCAAAAACTAGGTCATTAGGTTAAAATATAGAAAACTTCCTTTACCTTTCTACAGGTCACATTATCTTCCTGATTTTCATGAAAATTGCTTACAATGATCTTAATCAAATCAAAAGCTGAATTTGCAAGTTGGTCCTGGCAGGCTAAAGCTAGGTTACAACTTAGTCAAATCATACACAAGTATTTGACACTATAGAAGGAGTTTTGGGTGAGCGATACAGGTCTATTTTGTTTTAGAACAGCCTGTAGTAAGAAAGGGAAGGCATTGTATTTGTTTCAAAAGTAACATTTTATTGTTATTGGAAGTAACTGAGCAATTATATGATGTCATAGTTTTGGTTAATTTGCTCACTTGTTATGATGTGACACTGTGAGCTTTTGTTATCACTCTTTGTTGTATTTTATCCAAAGTTTATTGTGAACACATAAGATAATTTGGGTGTCACCTCTTTGCCAGATTCTTATGAAACTAGTCACCTCTATGTCATTTTTGTTTCATATTTTATCAAAAATTAGGAAACTAGGTCAAATATAAGAAAAGGTCTGTTAATACTTTAGTGGTCACATTCTCTCTCTGATCCACTTGTAAATTGGTTAGAACATTATTTTAAATGATTTCAAAGTCAAGCATGAAAGTAGCATATTTAACATTTAGGTCACAAGGTCTAGTCTCAGTGATTAACAGGTCACGTTCCAAAGTGGGTCATGTGCTTCCAAGCAGTTGATCAATAACTAAAATCATTAAAATCCATGTTAAAACTTACATTTTTTACCTGATCTTCATGGCAGTTGATCAGAATGTTCAAATAAATAAAAGTAGGATCTTGGTAACAAGACTCAACTAGATCGGATAGACGCAAATAGTTTGTTCATACTCACAATGCCTTTTTTTCTAGATCTTCATGAAAAATTAGTTAACACCACTAGAAAACAATCAGTTTCAGGTGAGCCACATTGTGCTGTTAAAGCTATCTATGTATAGTATAGATTGTTACAAAACCTTGTTTATCAATAAAAATAAATGAAAAAATGGCTTTCTAAAACTTGTAGTCTTGGATGATATATTCATCAATTTGTAATCTACGACAATCTTTTGAGAAGAAAAACAAAGTTTGATTATTATTATACCCCAACATACTGTGATTGGGGGCTAGCACAGGAATTTAAAATTATGTTCCTCGAAAAACAATGGTTTAGCATATTGTTGCTGTTTTATCCAGTTGTCTGGACCATTTCTCCCAAAAGAATTTTAGTTCAAATATGAGATATTTAGGTAAATAAATTTCATTGAACTGATTGAAGGGATGCAGTGTCCAAGAACGAAAACGATTGCACCACAACCATTAACTATTGGCCTGCGGATAAATGACAAGCAATAAAAATTACACAATTGCGGTGATGTAACTTAAATGGATGCTTATTTATGTTATGTTTTCCGGTGATTTATACAGAAATATCAGTGAAATAAACTGGTATTTCACTTTTTTAAACAGTGAAAAATAACAGTGAAAATATCGATATTTTGCGCATTTTTTCTGGGAAAATCGATATGCCACCGAATCCAACAAATATCTTTTATATATCCATCCTCTTCAAAAGCATCGTCAAACCAGTACTTTCAGTACTTTGATTCTTTATCAGAGGGTAACACATTCGAACGCATTTAAATACAAATTGTGAACAAACTAATTTTATATTCAAAGTTAAACATGTTTGTATAGTTTTCTATTGATATAGAAACAAAATTTTTACTTAAAGTAATAGGTTTCTTACTGAGATATGAAACAACAAGAAAGGATAAATAAAAGAATGTCGTTTAAACACATCATAAAAGAGTCGTCGTAAAAAATGTAGACAGTTAAACTATTAAAATTAAGGAAGGTCTTTACATTTACTTGACATGAGTTATATAGGTCCTAAAGATTTTAATTCAACTGAAAACTCTTTTTGTTCGAATAAATAGAGTTGTTAGTCAACTTGAAACCTGTGTTATTTACGAAATACATTTAACAGTGTTTATGTTTTTAGGTTAACATTATATACAGAGACATCATCGGAACCCAACGTTCACTCAAATACGGCAAGCTTTTTGATGGACCGTGTTGATTTAATATAGAATTATTAACAGTTATACGTCCGTTTTATGTCGTATGTATCGCTTGCTCATGTGGTAGTTTTTTCCCAGACTTCAAATAAGACAATGGAACGCAACGTTTAATTTCATTGTTTTTTAGATAGCTCATCAATATTTATAATTACACTAAATTTTACGTCAATTTCACCCAAGGTATATTATTAAAGGAACTTAAATATGTTTAAACTAGGGAACTTGTTTACAGTTTCGTAATATGGCGATTGTCAAAACAATTGTCATTGATTCAAAAACATGAATGCATACAGTATTGTTCAACAGGCAAACTAACGATCCTTACTACAAAAAACGAAAAAAATATTGGCTCATTGATAGATAATTAAATGTATCTTTCGAAATCGACAAAATAATAAAGCGTTTGAACGCCTTTCCTTGATAATTCGAGGAATACGTTGAGTACTACTATAGCGTACATTTTTCGTCATAAGGTACTAAATCCTTCGCGGCGCAGTGTTAGCATATCAGCTTTTGCTTTCAGAGGTCCCGGGTTCGAAAAGTGTCTAGTCAATCGACCGATGTTTTCCACTCGATACACGTTGTGATATGGATTGGTAACTATTTAACAATACTTACTCATCAAATATTAACGTTTTTGTTCTTAGAACACCGACAAGATCATGTTAATTGAAATAACTACTCAAACATGTTTCTAACAAGCTGTGTGTTAAATATCCAAAATAACTCGTTTCAAAAAGGCTCATCTGTTATTTTTGTGTCCGTTATATTTTAGGGGGAGCGCCTATCTAACAATTTACCAGGATAACATCACTAAGTTCTAAATTCCCGCAAAAAGGACAGTTGTCCATAAGATTGTGAACATCTTAATTGTTTCAGAAATAGACATATCAGACAAAAAAATGTAACTTTTGGTATGTAAGTACTGTGTGTTTTCACCATTCGTATTTAACTTTAGTGTAGACGGAAACGTTGTATCAATGATGGTGTTCCACAATTGTCAGGTTAATGTCTACTCCTTTTTTTCTGGATAGCTTTATAATCAAGGTTATGACCTGTCTCGACCTTCCTAATTTTCAAATGAGAATCTTTAGAAAATGTCCTGCCAAAGGCCCAAATGAATCAATGGAATGCTCGTTTTTTTGTAGCTTTAAATTGTTCATAAGATAAGGAAACTATGGTAATGAGGAAAGCTTTATTTGGAAAGGTCGGGGAATTTCTTAGCGAAAATTAGAAGGAGCAAATGACAGAAATAGTTGCATCTCCCCCATACCCAATCGCAGCTTATGTAAGTGAGGACTGTGTGACAATATATAGAGGACATGGACTGCATACTGAGTTAATATATTTATCAGTAAGAGGAATTAGTGTGCTCTATTGTGAGCGCATTTGCCAGAGTATTGCCCCTTTTATAAAAGTGCAACAATCGAATGCTAATATAGGTAATTTAATCGAATATTGGGTTGTGTCCCCTACACTGTAGAAAGGTTTTATTGCCAGGAGCGAATAATGTGAGTGAGAATTGAATATGAATAGTAAAAAGACCTTGATAGTGTGTTTTGCCATTACAATTGTAAAATATATGGCAAAATAGTATGGGGATTTTTTCGCGTCATTTTGATTATTTGAGCATATGATGCTGTAATTTAGTGGTTGTATTATTACTAGAAAAATAATGTGGTACTGATGAAACAGAGCACACTCGAGGTTATGAGTAATGGAATTATGATCATAAAGATGTATTGATTATGGTCTTTATCGATCAATAATTCAAACATAGTTGAATGTACTCATTCAAATATAAACGCAAAATACACATGGCTCGAAACCACATACGATTTGATCCAGGTTCTCTGGTTCTGTTGGATATAAACTTGGTATCACGAAAGACCGCTAACGGATAATATAAATTGTGTCAGTAATCTGACAGTCCAAGATACAAAATACAATAGCCTTAAACGACTAGCCCAAAGTAGGTCAGGTATTATTGGTAATATTTTCCAGATTGTACGGGAAATAGTAAGTGAGGATATTACATTTTAATTTTGGTCTCGGAAAGTCAAAATATAGGCAACCTAGTAGCAGTGTAAACGCAATACAGTGTTTTCCGCGCCAAGGACTGTTGGGATCTAGCCCTAACATGTGCAATCAAAAATTACCTCGAAAGAGCGTTGTAACAATGATCCTCAGTTGCATGAGGAAATATGGAAGTCTTAGAACCTAAGAGGGTCTTTAGAAAATGACAAAAGTTCAGCCAAATAGAAGGATATATTAAAGGGATCTTTTCACGCTTTGGTAAATTGACAAAATTGAAAAAAGTTGTTTCAGATTCGCAAATTTTCGTTTTAGTTATGATATTTGTGAGGAAACAGTAATACTGAACATTTACCATGGTCTATTATAGCCATTATATGCATCTTTTGACGATTTTAAAACCTAAAAATTATAAAGCGTTGCAACGCGAAACGATTGAATAATTTGGAGAGTTCTGTTTTTGTCGTTTAATTTTGTGAAACTACGAAGATTGCTTATATAAGGTATAAAATACGTCAAGTAAGTGTACTCGGCGGAATAGCTCAGTATGCTAAAGCGTTTTTACTTCAGGACTCTGGCAGGACTCCAGGGGCCACTGGTTCGAAACCTGGTCCGGGCAATGTTCTTTTCCTTTTTTTAATTTTATTTTTGATTTTTTACTGGAGCTTTTACGATCCAATGTTAACATTTATCGATATAAAGCATTTAATGAATAAGTTAAAAAATGCCAAAATCTGTGAAAAGGCACCTTTAATCATGAGTATGTGCGCTCTTGTACATTTTAGACTGATTTCAAAAGCGGCGGATATTTGTTTTAGAGCAAGGGTCTTTAAATGCACAGAAAACTTAATGTTACTATGCATTTGAGTGTATGTCGTTAGTCAGTTTGTATTGGCTTATTTGACAATGAAAGGGCTTCACTAACAGGATAAACGGTCCATGCGGGGCTCAGAGATGGCCGTCGATTGATCACTGCAATTGTATCGGAGCAATAGCGGCTCAGCAAGTCCTATGTACTAGCATCGAAGCGCTACTGTGCACAATCTCTGGACTTGACGTCGGCACAATATCGATTACAGGGTTTAAACCATGTCTGGTCTGGGCAAACGGCGTAGATTTAGAGTCAAAATATCTGCCTCCTCCAAGTGCATGCTAATAGTTGTACAAGGTAGGACTCTCAATGCTATCCAATGGGCTTTATTATAAATAGCGGCAAGTTCATTGAGTGTTGTTGGCACCGCGCAATCAAAGATTACGGCGCAACGTAGAGGAGCGACTTTTGAAGGTTTAAGAGAATAATTTTACAAACCCTAAATATATGAGCCGCTTGGTTTAATGAATTGGCATAAAGTGTCGTCCCATATTAACCCGTGCAGTCCGATCAGGCTAAGTAGGGACTACAATTCTCGCTTTTATGATAGGTGTCGTTAAACGAAAATATATTCTTAGCAAAAATCCAGTTTATGCGGAAAATGTCGTCCCTGATTAGCCTTTTCGGACTGCATAGGCTAATCTGGGACGACACTTTACACACATGCATATATCACCATTTTCTCAGAGCGCGATACTTAGTTTTTCATCATAGCAATTTTAAGATATAAAGGTCACTCTTGCACCGTTTTTCCAAAAATAGTTAAAGTGTTAAGCGAAGATTCGTATCTAACAATATTGTTTAGAATTTTACCATATTAAAAACATGTGGTGGCGCCGAAATGATATCCAAATTATGGTCATTTTGATTGCCAAATAGAATACCTATTGTTTTAGCCTTTGATAGTTTGAAATCTCATTTCGTGACACATTTTTAAATTGAGTCCCGCCCTGCTTACGCCTCGCTGTGCAGGGTTGACATAATGTACCCTAGTAACGATGAGATTCATCAACCGAATGCAAGACGACCATATCGTAGTTCATGGAGTCATGCAGGTCATTTACGACGATGAAGAACATAAGGGGTGGGATTAATGAACCCTGGACCCCTCTTTGTAAGCTGTTTTAAAACAAATATATAAATTATACGAAATGATGCACTAATTAGGTTTAAGTTTCAGTTTGTTGTTTTTCGCCCATAGATATGATGGGACTTTTTGAGATTTTGTTCACCATTGATTTAACAAAATTCCCCGATACTTCTATTTCAATACTGTTATTAAAGTCACGCATCGTTTCAGATAATAAAAAAGTGTTAACTTTCAAATAAGGCATTTACCTCGCTGTAGAATTTTGATTTACATGTTAGAAATAGTTTGTTATTGAACAATTATTGATTGTAAATCCGGTTTGGTAATGTGAAGTGGCGCATAAATATTCATGTAATTTCGAATAGCTGCTGGACCGTTTTGATATAACTGAGATTATAATTGTATTCAATTGAATCAAATATCGAGGGTGAGTGTGAAACTTCAGTATCTAATAAACGATGCTTTTGCATCTTCTAATAAATTAAAGGTTTAAATCTAGCACATCATTGACTTATATTGTCAGCATATTGTGCGAATAAAGGTGCCATTCACCACTGCCTCCAAACACTTTGCATCTGCATAGACATGAAAATAGAATACTACAGTTCTGCATTGGGCCTTTGGATCTGGAATATGTTTTGCAGTCATTTTTGTCTCAGGTAAACACATGCACCGTGCACAAACCAAAACTACCCTGAGTTTGCTATCGCCTTATGTGATCCCTGTTATCTTAGACCGCTACAGCATTTGGATTACGGAATTTTATTTTCTGGGTCTGGCTTGCAAACGTCTAGCGCACGTAGACCTATAGTTCAATTTTCCCATCGTGGTGCATACCAACAACGTACACATAACGGATTTTGGCATTCTTCATCAATGTTATTAACAAATAAAGGGTGTTATTAAAATAAAATATAGAATAATTGACCTTAACCAATCGATATGTTTTGTTTACATAACGGTTTACAATGCGTCAACAATTTTTCTGATATATAACGATTCCCGGATCATTGGTAATGGAAAAAGACCGAAATTACTGAAGTAACCATATCAACGAATCTGGGTAGAAACGTCGTCCTGAAATCATTTACCTTGGAAATTCACATCGGCAGTCAGAATCATGGAAGCTGCAGCTTCAAACCGAAAAAGCACACCGAAGAGGTCAGGCTAGAAACCAATATTAAATTGAAGTGCAAAGAAATGGGTTGTTTCTTATTGCTGAGATAAATAGCACAGTATCAATCGGTCACATAAGGAGTGAAGTTAGCTAGCGGCTCGATGACCTCGCACTGATAGCGCTGTCCCAGGTTTGAGTTCTGAACTAGTCTCACTATGTTCTTGCCCCGTAAGATGTGGCATCCAACGAGGGATCTGACGTTACCTGGTTATCCGTTGGTTAACTATGTAACACCCCTAATCTGTGTATTCAAAGACGAGTACAATTTCGAGATGGGTCGTATGTAACGGTATGAACATGGTCATGTTTATGGGTTCAAGCCAGGGTTTAGAAAAGACGGGAGAACACTCGCTGTGACAGCAAAGCGTCCCGGGCTTGACTCCCGGAATAGTCACATAATTGTATTGCCTCGTGACAAATATACCTTCAAGTGATACTAAAACATATTATGTAAACTGCAGCTTGAACATAATATACATCATGCACTACCCATTCATTCATATTAACACATATGTGGTTTAACCACATCTGCCAGGTATTGATTTATATATACACCAATATATTTAGGTTGCTGTCCCGTTTCGATAAATTGAATTAAAGAGAAGCAATATGCGAAAGAGTGGTATACATCTAAAAAATAAATCCAATCGAAATTTACAAATACTATCTTACGGGAAATACTTAACCTTGCAATATAAAGTGTTTCTTAGTATTTATCATTTGATGTCGAGAAAAATGAGCCTGTGTGTTTTCTGAGAAAAAAAATGGTTTTCCAAAAACTCAAGATTACTTTCCATATTTACACGTTCAAGGTTTACAAAATAAATCAGTAAAACATGTTATACTTTCGCCGAAAGGGCTATTTATATTCATGTAAATTGAAATGTTATGCATGGTAAGCATGAGTTTCTATCCCACTAACTAAAGTTTAGTGAAAGAATAACATCCGTCGTACAATTAATACAAATTTGCGTTTTTAGTTTTAAGCAAGAAAGTTGCTAACATGTTTACAAATATCAGTGTAGTACACTTATGCATCTGGGAACGTTCAAGTTTTCTGTTGAATTTTTATGAAACATATGACGATACAAATTAAAACTTTAAAATGAGTAAACGTTTGGTAATTGAGGCGTTATAATTATTGGCATGGCCTGTTTGGAAACACATGTAATTCAAACTTCAACTGTGAAAATGTAAATATAGATCTGTTTATTAGAAAAACATAAGTTGTGATGAGCAATTATTTACCATCATGCTTGTGTAATCTTTTAATTTAATAAAAAAACGGGAACCGCATCTGAAAATAGTTATAAGTTGATCACCCCGAGTTGTTGCTTATTGAATAATTACCAATATAAAGGAAAACATAAACATTTATTAGCCGAACAAAAACAGATAATCTTAACAATCACGTCGGACTAGTTTTTGCGTTTTTTATTTAAGATCTTTTTGAACTGTATCATTTTTAATACGATCAATAGTTAACAGAATTATCATTGATTCGGATAAGCATGTTTGTGTTAACATCATACTAGCAGAGGCAAGGGTGGTTATAATGTTGAGGATTTCACGGTAGTGTACTGTACATGTCTAATGCACCTGCACGACTGAGTTTACGACAAAATATGTTTTGAAGATGTAAAACTCGTTTTTGGCTTTTCAGGTATTGTTTAATTTAAGCTGTTATTTAAGTTATTCATCCACGTTCTTCAACTCGTCGGATAAGTTCAAGTGCACAATCACGCTCACATAGTATTCTCTAAAAACCTTAGGGTTTCCTTATTCCTGAGATGTTCTGTAAATTGTGCTTGTATCATTTTACGTAATTTTTACTTATATATATTCTGTAATGGTCAGTGGTGTAAATGTAAAATATAACAATGTAACTCCTTTATGAATACAAAATAAGGTTAACTTATGTTTGTTAGATATATTTTAATAAAATAAATATACGTTTGTTTACAGGGCTCAAAACATACTTTATAATGCACCGGTTGATTATCTTCTACAATGTTCTGTCGTCCTTAAGGAAATAATTTGTTAGTGTTTATATATATATATATATATATATATATATATATATATATATATATATATATATATATATATATATATAGCGCGATTTAAACAGTGTATTTGTGTTGCGTCCCTGAATGTTTCAGTAAAATGTATATAACTAAATTATGCAAACATAATTTATATTCTAAAGACTCAGTTTACGCTATTATAGATCACGATATTGTTACAATTGCTTCAGGGGAATGAATACAGTCACTTACGGTGCATAACAAACATTATCATTTATAAAAAAACACAATTGACTAGAACTTAGAAATGCGAGTCAATTTTTACCAATATATACACACATCTGACTGAATTTTACCAAAAGCGAGTTTTACATTTTAAAAACAATATAAAAGAATTAACCGCCAAGTGTTGTGAAGTGAGGCTCGATTTGTCATTGTCGGCTCGGGTACTACTTACATGTACCCCGGGTACTCTTAAGTATACTTACATGTACCCCGGGTTCATGTTAGACTGCTCCTGAGTTGTATTCCCGCCTCAAATCCGATGTCGTAAAACGCTTTACCGATTACCGTAAAACGATATTGTTTATCTTAAACAAACTTCTTTAAAAAAAAAAGTGCATCAACATGCGTTTTGAGTATGAATTTCGATAATATAGAGGCCTTTTAACAGACAATTGACATACATGTGAACATAATTAATTTTAAAAAAATAGCCGAAAACGACCGATTTAGCGTTATAATTCCCGGGTTCGTTTTAGTATATTTACCGTACCCGGGGTACATGTAAGTTTACTTATGAGTACCCGGGGTACATGTAAGTAGTACCCGAGCCGACAATGACCAATAGAGCTGAAGTGAGCTATTCGATTTTACTCCCTTGTTTACAGCAAAGTGTATCGTGTTTTTAAGCCCTACTTTACTTTCGTTTGAAAAAGTATCTGCAGCTGGGGATGTTTTATGCATATTATTAAATATTGCATTAATAAATGTAATCCATATGCAACCAACCAATTATAAAAATCATTTATTGTGTGATGTATTATCAAACTTAGCACAGTGGCTATGTAAGCACACATCCATATGATACAATTAATTGAATGAATCATGAACATGTTGCCAACCCAACTTTTCGAAAATGAGAACAGTCCTTAAACGACAACTGTTCAACAATCTCTGGTAAATACGTAATTATGACTGACTCAAGGTCAAATATAATGGCCAGTCAACGGCAATTAAGTACTATACCTGACTAGTTTACCATTCATAAGAGACACCATGCTGGACGATATGATATTGTAATAATATGTAAGAGCACAGTTATAGGTAAGGGTCAATAAATATTCATTGCCTGAACACAAAATTAACGTTTTATGTCCATATCTGTGTAAAGAGATATGGAGTAGTGTCACAAAAACTGTATTAAGAATTTCTCAAGTAGACAATAGGTTTTAATATGCTTAGTGTATACCTATTTATTTTAGCTCGATTGCTTCGAAAGCCTCAGGGTTATCGAGACGCTCTCGAGTCCGTTTCCTGGGCTTATCACCAGTAATTGGTGTCTTTTGGGAAGAGGTAGAGAACGCTCCCCGAATGGGGATCGAACCCGTGACCTCCGGATCGCTAGGCGAACACCTCATCAAATACGCCACGAACTTAATATGCTTTATCGCAGATCAAAGTTATGACATTTTCTGAACACTTAAACGAAAGTTAATATAGGATATAACCTGAGGTAGTTAAACATTACTGTAAAACCATTACGATTCGAAGGGTGAGATTTCGTATTTTTGTTTGTTTAAAGGGCAGTCATATTCATGGATTTCCTTCATTCACGAAAATAAGTGCATACATATTTTGTACTTTGTGTGTCAAACATTGTCAAAACGTGTGCTGTACTGTAAAAAAAGGAATCCCAAAATCGACCAATCAATTAATTGAACGACGCCTGTTACGCAAAACAGGGCATACCACCATGGAAGATAAGGTCTTTCACCAAACTGTCATTTTAAAAGTGCACACATTCAATAGATTTGACAGTAAACGACAAGGGAATATATTGTTTAACATAATGATAAATAATATATTTAAAAATATGTTATGTAAATATATATTTAAGTCTTAACATCATATTTATATAAGAACATTAATACAGTTAAACAAATAAATTAGGCATGTTCACGGTTAAGAGTTTAACTGCGTTTATAACAATGCGTTCCCATTAATGTAGTGTACATTGATTTTCTGCGTATATGACTTAGTTAATGACGAAATGTGTTGTATAGTTATAACTGATAAAAACACTACGTTTTCCTAGTAAAAGATGTTTTAGCTTTGGCTGCTATTCTAGGTATCCATGCAAGTCCATTGTACTCACGTTACTGAATTGTTTGACGAAATATGCTTAAAAGTTATACATAATTTTAAATTACCTTTTAACGATTTCATAGTACTAGCTATTCTTAGCTGTTATTCTAGGTATCAAAACATGTATAGTGTTCTCACATGCCTGATTTTTGACGAATCGTGTTTTATAGTTATAACTGATATAAAATTACCATTTAACGATTGCATAGTACTAGTTATTCTAAGCAGTTATTCTATGTATCCGTCCACGTTTCGTTGGTTTTATTATACCTTCATCAATATTGTCTATGATTATTTAATGAGATCGTGCATAACCCCTTGAAAATCAAATCACAACAAATCTGAAATGGTTCGTAAAAGTGTAACGAAAGGCTAAATTAACTGTTTTAATTAGGAGCACGACAGTAAACGATTGAACGTTCAATTTGTTTAAATTTATGTTTACATTATTTATTGTAAAATTTTGCATCGCTAAACCAAAAATATATATTTTGTGAGCTTTCAATTTCGATTAATATCCAATCCTATTATTGCAAAATGAGTAACATATGTATATGATAATTAGGTCCAAACAAATGAATGAATAAATTGAATCGTCATTCAGGTTATATTATTGCTCAATGTTTAATACTTGTTTACGAGAACAGCGTAAAAACACATCAGTATGTCGAAATCACCTCATCAGTGGCTTTAAGAAGAAAATGACTTTCAACGAAAAATGGGTAAGGTGTGATGACAAGAATATGTGGGTGAGCATAAATCTTTAAAAACGCACACTACGTTAAATGGGCTGTGGTGTTTTTCCACGTAGCTGTTTTTGGGAGTGCAATACTTGTCATGTTTCTGTTTTAACGGAGCTGAGATGTTAAAAAGCCCGATAGCGTCTGTACGCATCATTAATGTTTTGATACAATCTTTTAAAGTCTCAGTTTGAATTAAAATACCGTCTGTGTTTCTTTTTTGTCGCCGTCTTATACAAGTAGAAGCTTCAAATAGATTTAATAAGTCATTTAATTGAAGGTTATATAAAACTTGTTATTACGCCTATACGTTTGAACGCTCATGAGCTCGGTGAACCATTCAAATTGGGAATTTCTTTGATATTTCATAATGCCTAAATGTTTTAACAAAATGATGCAATACATGCTTCATATTTAATTTATTTTATATCAAACTGACACAGTTTGTATATTCGCGATTGTAAAATTAAATTAAGTTTCAGAAAATGCAAACGTACACAAATATATATTTACACCACCAATATTAAATGCATAGTTTGGGAATTATACGTTACATATTTGTTTACCGATGTGTACTTTATTAACGGCGGTTACATTATAATTCATAAGACGAAGGGGTGATAACTTGGTCGTCTCGTAAATTCATTTCATGCACTCACTCACTGAGCAATAAACTTGCGTTTGCCCGGGTATGTTGTATCTGACGATGCCATACATATAACTAGCTGTAATTATCTTTACCAGACATGTGCAACGAACACTTAACATTGTATTCAGGATATACCTAGCCTTTCATACGTGCATATCCGTCAGAGAGTAGGATCAGTGCATGTTAATATTCATTATGATTCACCAATATTTGAATCTGAAACCTTTAAAACGCAGAGAAAAGTCTTGTAACGCTTGAAAAATTGTTATTTTCGGGTATAAATGGCTTTTTATATATTGATCATCGTGTTTACAAAACAAAAGTCAAGCGTGAACATTAGACAATGTATATTTGTTTCGAACAGGATACTGAAGATAAACATGATACATTTTGGCTTAAACCGAATCGTATCTTTGCTTCGTCAGAATCTACATATTGTGTTGATTCTTACGTCAATACAAGAACTGTGTAAAAGTACATTTGTTGTACTTACTGTCACAGTGTATGTCAGAAACATGAAACATAAGTAATTGCATTCTCTATAATTAATGTGTCTGCGATAATTCTCTTGAGCAACATAGTTTTTGCGTTTAATTTTGCTTTTTCTACAAAGCCAACGTTGTCACAGCATAAAGCACGTCGAATTAAACGCGTGTGTCGAATAAACAGCTGATAAAATATCTCACATCTGAACAAGCCACATGAGCAGTGACAATTCCTCAGGTCGTCAGAGTTTTAAATTCTCAGGGAATACAAATAAAATAGAGCATTACATAGTTTAACAGAAAAAGTCATCTTAATTCAGAGAAAATATGTGATCTTTATCGTAATTTAACCGATTGTGTAAATCCCAAGCTCATGCACTATCTATTATGCTTGAAAAAAAATCTTAGAAATGGGAGTTTAGCACAACGATTGTTTTTCCTGATTTCAACAAAAATGAAAATATATGCAGCTATGTACGATATCTAGGTTAACAAAATTTGTATCGAAATATATATAACTCAGCCCATTCAAAAAGTCTGCATTGGATAATATCGACGGATTAAAATAAAACGCAACATCGTATATCGGCGTCAATTATATACTAATATGTCTTTGCTACGTTACATTTGATTGTACTCACAAAGATGAGTCCCTGTTATTGCGAGGATGTGATCGATACCGTATTTCTATTATGAGCTCCTGTATAGCCTTTTTGGGACGCGCTGTAGACTAACATGAGTATAACCTCAATACAAATCAAATCTCATATGCAAGAATGCAAGAATATATCAAAATATAATCGTGTGGGTCCTTTCATTTAAACGACGATACATAGGTCATGCCATAGTATACAACTGAAATGTTACATAGTTTTTATATGGGTTTGTAATCGACATATATTTATAATTGCATGCATAATTGTACATTCAATTTTCAAATTTTTGTCGCAAAATAGCACATGCACAGTCAGTGTCAAAGCGTATTGATAGGTGTGCATGGTATTTGATGTATAGTTTTCGATAGGAATGCAATGTTAAATAGTCATATAGACCATGCAAATCACACTGCTCTGTGACCCTTGGAATTGTTATTCAAGATATTCTTCCACGTTGTATCGCTATTTATGAAAAACTATATTTAATGTTTATTTCAATGTAGCTGAGATGTTCAATCACCTGAAAGGCGTTTTGCACACCATTAAAGTTTTGATAACATCTTAAAATGTCGCATTTGAAAGGAAATCAACCACGCTTATTTAAATGTTGGGAGTCGGTAGGTATTTATCAAAGCGGCGTTTCAGGGAAATTATTATATTTAGCAAACAAATCCGGGTTTTTTGAATGAATATAATTGCGCAATATACTTCAGCTCTCATGTATGGTAAGTTTTACAGCAGTTAAATCTAGCTTTAGGTCGTTGTGTTCGCCTCACGTGTAGTGATAGCGGTTCACGTGTCACTGAGCATTAACCAAAAAAATCGATGGGAAAGAGACAATTCGATCACACAACTTTGTAGGATTTTCATAACATTTTTTCCACAATGTCAATATAATTTGCTGATAAACGACATTTTACAGATATTATTTTGCAATTGTATTATTTGACTACTGCTTAATTGCCTTAATACAATGTAATTGTATACTGGTCATAATGAATGTCGTGTTGTAGTAATTATAATTAAACGTGATATACGTGATACTCCGTCCACGAGCCATGTTTTTCATATCCCGATGAACCCAGAACATATTCAAATTATACCTGAAAATATAAATTAGCGCTTTACTTCTTCATATACAAATGTCCTAGGGACGTCATTGTTTTGACCGAATCTTACGACTGGTAATGACGTCTGGTTTGGCGTGATTGTTTACAGTTAGTGCCGTTCGACGAATTTTAAACCAAAACTAAAACTGGATTCTTACGCCAGCGGAAGGAAGCCCGTTGTGGCATTAGTGTTGAAATTTCACCGTATGTCCTCTGTGTGATGTTCACAGTAGGTATATTCGCTTGTCATGCTTTTTAATTTATGTTTCCATAAAGAGCATACAATCTGATTTCAAAGAATCCCAATACTCAGAAATTTGACAAATATGTCCTCTGTCGAAAAAAATAAACTTAAATCATACGCTCGGGTGCTACTGCATTCATTTTCGTGGGTATAAAAGTCACGGTATTGCTAATATTTGTAAATGATATATGGTGTGAGATTCAATCAACTGTGTCTTCGGTAAAAAGGTATGTGCAGTTTAAAATATACATTTCATTTACTCTATTTACTGCTTAATTGTGTCTTGTTCTGATAAAACTGGGCTTAATTCATGTGCGTAAAGTGTCGTCCCAGATTAGCCTGTGCAGTCCGCACAGGCTAATCAGGGACGACACTTTCCGCTTTAATGGTATTTTTAGTTTCAAGGAAGTCCCTCCTTACCGAAAATCAAGTTTAGGCGGAAAGTGTCGTCCCTGATTAGCCTGTGCGGACTGCACAGGCTAATCTGGGACGACACTTTACGCACATGAATTAAGCCCAATTTTCTCAGAACAAGACACAATTTATCAAACTATTGTGAGATGATACTTACTATATTAATTATCTATAATAACACAAGTCACGTTATTAAATCAGATATACACTAGAATTTCGTTTTTCAATTGCTCAAATATTTAATAAATCATGTCATAATCAAAATGTGTAACACAATATCATTATTTATTGGTCAACTAGAGCTGTCTCGTTTTGATACGTTCCTTTTTAAACAACTCGAAGTAAGCACCTTAGATGTTTTTATCTTTTAGCAACGGATAATAGTATAGATATAGATATATTCGGCGTATTTTGATCATAGTTATACGTTGATATTGGCACGGCATATCAGCCTATAAATACTGCTGACATGAAAAAAAACTTAAACCAAATAAAATTTGAATGCATGCATTTATATTTAGAGGCATATATTTAAATCCACTAAAATATTTAAATTTTCTATATAACATCAAATGAAGTAATCAATATATATAATCTCTTATTTGTATGAATGGGTATACTGGCAGTTGGCCTGATTAAAAAGTAATTTCTCATTGTTCGTTTGAAGCATACATTTTGGAAAAAATGTCAAAGAAGTCATGACAGTTATAAACCTTAAAGCCACACACCTTGAAATGAAATACAAGGCATAGCAAATTGGTTACAAGTTAGAAATCGTCTTTTTGCGCTTTAAAACATTAAATAATCGCGTTTGTCGAAATGGACGTATACGTCTAGAAATCCTACTTTCGGGTTTAAAAGCGGTAACGTTTGAAAAATAATACATTACTTGCTAACTAGGCTATTGATTAAATTTTTATCTATGCCAATTAGAATATATCTGGTGGTAACAAGGCAGAAATCCGTCTTTTTTTGCGCTTTAAAACTTTAAAATAATCGCGTTTGTCGAACTGGACGTATACGTAAAGAAATCCTACCTTCGGTTTAAAAATTAAAAAATAATAATAAATTACTTGCTAAATAGGCAATATATTTAATGACAATTGTGCACACTTTCAAATTGCATCTATATGTGTTGATTAACATGCATTTCATTTCAAGGTGTGTGGCTCTAACCATAAAGTGTCTAATAATCACTCTTTTAGTACTGTATATTATTACAAACTATGAAAATAAAATAACCTTGAAAAATATATTACCCAATCTAAAAATAAAATAAAAACAAATCTCCAAAATAATTGCAACATGGAAAACATTTATAAGAAAAAAAATGTATAAATTACATTTGCGCTACAGAAATTAATATACCTTCTAACCGTTCTTCCAAACACAGATACTAAAATCATTTATGCCATAAAAGGGCTATTTTTGAATTCTTATGGGATGAAAAACCCCACAAAATAAAGCGAAAACAATTAATATAACCTATAGAACGTGGGAGTATTCAAATGACTGACATTAATTCGTTCATAAATTCAATCAAATCAAGTTGAGTGAAGCACAATAAATCAGAGTAAATGAAATCATTGGTCAGAAAATACTTGACAAAGATTGTGGCTTTTTATTTTTAAATGCAAAATAAGGGATTATCTTGTACTGTATATACCAAAGTAAAATATCTTATATACTCTCATCATGAAGTAAACTCACTTTATGAAAAAATGTAAAACAAAACCACCTTGTTTAATAAAGACTGGTCCGATAAAAGCATCAAGTATTTCGATCAACTGTTTGATTACCGAACAAAGTTGTATTCCTTTGATAATATATGCTTCTTTTATAAATTACAAGCAACTTCCTGATGCATCAAACAATACGAAAACGTATACCATTACATAAAACATTTTTAAACACAAACAACACGCCAATCGTTAGAACCCGTTTTTTTGTAAAATCTCACAGCAAAACAAAATACAAACAAACTATTATACAAACTATAAATACACAAATAACATTATCGAATCATCCACATTCCAAATCAGATGGCAAATATATATTCCAAAAGCATGAACTAAATTGGAAAGACATAATCATGTATTATCTTTTACAAAACAACAATCGACGTCCGACTTAGGAACTTGCAGTGCACATACATAGATGGAATTATCGCGACCAATAAACATATTTTAAATGCAAACTATCTAACTATAACGTGTATGACTTCTGCGGTAAAAATACGGGAGCTATAGAACATCTATTATGAGAGTACAAACACATCCAACCTATCTGGAATCAGTTGACATCCGTTCTTAAACAACATCAACTAAACGTTAAACTATCTTTCGTTAATGCTAGTCTTGCAATTTGCTAATAAAAATTTACAGACGATAATATTGTTGTGCATGTCATTATTATATGAAGGAAATATCATATCTACAACATTAAATACTGAACACTTGTACCTGACTTTAATTGTTTTATACATTGCCTGAAACTTTAAATTCAGATTGACAAAGAAAACACTCTTAGTAATAATACATTGCAGATGTTTTAACAAAAATGGTATATTATATAATGTCCATAGCGCAATTAATGTAGTTTTAGTAATTCAGTACTTTGAAATCGTATAAAATTAATGTTTATCTATAGCATAACACGTACTGTTGTTACTAAGATAAATGTAAAAAACCATGTTCTAAAAACAGTATTGTGTAACAACGTATATAATTAATTTGTTAGTAACTTGTTTGCAAATGAAATTGATGCATTTACACAAAATATGCGTTAATATGAATTAAAAAGTATATTTACTTACTATCTATGAATAAGCGGAAAACCCAACTCCAAATTTTCATGCGAAACTCCTTTTAAATAACTTTGAAATTTTAATGTCAACAGTTTAAGGTTTCACGATAATACTACATTTGTAATATTTAAAAGGTGTCACAATGTGTACTAAAATACGCTGTTAACTCTATATATCGCGATAGCAGTAGACTGCCACAAACGTTAGTGAGTTGGAACGGTTTGCTCAATAAGATTTGGTTGTTCGCAATTACATTAAAGGTACAATGTTGTTTTGTTAGGGTCACTCGTTGTTTCGCCTTTTCAATCTCAAGATGCGAAAACGCAAAATAAGAATGCAGATTTCGGTGTGAGATCGCGATATTATTTTGAAGTTTATTTCAAAACATCTCGCATTGTGATTTCACGTTCTTGAGTCTTGATATTGCATCGCGATCTCGCATCGCAATTTTGTGTTTTCCTGTCATGCAATCACGCCCCGAGACGTGTTAATGTTCTCGATCTGGTATATATTGCGAACCCGGCATATTTGGTTGACCACTGAATCCGGAAACAGGTTAACGAGCGCGGGATATCAAAGTACATGCAGACCCCTCAATTTACTTCAATGGCATCGAACTTTTTCATGTATCGTCTAGTTCCGACAAAATGGCAACCGGAAGGAGTCCTCGCAGCAAAACCCATTTGGCTGACAACCTACAAGATCACGAATTCGTTAAACTACTACTACTACTACTACTACTACATGTAAGATCCTATGAATGTGCCGACAGGGTGAAGCTCTCCGAATACTTGTGGTCGGCGACCACTAAAGACCAGACGGCCGCTTTAGAGTCCGGATTTGTACAGGGAATAAAGAACGGCACCCTAAATCCGGAAGCATTTGGTAACGTTCTTATGTGATATATAGTTTAAAAAAGAAAAGGAATAAGATAAAAAAGTTGTATGTTTAAAACATGTAATATATGATTATACGATTGTCATCAATATTTTCCGTTTATACTAGTAAACCGCTGATATTGGTTTCTTATGCCCAAGATGTGTTAAACAAATTCACTCAAAGCAGTGATATATCTGAAAGTAATTTTATAAAATCAAATACACATACGTTTTGTTTATAACGTGTGTATAAGGTCATCTCGAGTGGTTTCAAGCATTTACTTTTACCGTAATACATTGAAGTTCAAATAATGCCTGTGAAGGCAACATTGGCGATGGATTGATGTAGTACAACATTTGCATATGGATAGTAAATACTTCACAGTTTAAGAACAGCTGTGTTATACTCGTGGTGCAAACGCGCTGTTTAAACGGACGCAACCAATTTCTAAAAAAGTAAAACGTTTATGGTTCAATGCGTTTACCTTTATATCGCCCCCTTGGTGCAAAAAGGTGTATGTGACATTGAAATAAGAAGGCACATGGTACCTTTTTGCAAAAATGGGGCGATATATTAACGTTATTTATATACTCCGTAGAAATTGATTGTACTATATTAAAGTTTAAATTTATTTGTATTTATCTTTTATATATCACACTAGCAATACCTTATTTGTGTTTGTATTCGAATCCAACAAGGCGGTTACATGGTTCAAGACGCAGTGTACTGCTACATGGCTAACAAAAGCCTCGACACCGCCGCCAAGAGAACAACCAATGATCCCATTCTGAAGAAGTTTTTTGAAGACACATCCTATTTATACGAAATGTAAATACTAATAGTATCTTATAAAAAGTTATTTCCTGTTAAAGCTTACCTCCAGATACCTTTCAATAGCACACAAGAGCATAAAACACGTATATGATACACTGTTTATTTCACATTAGCAATGGTGTACGTTATCCTTCTTGTTGTCCTTTCGCAATAAAAACTTAGTAAAAGGACAAGTGTAAATGACGAGCCCATACATTTTTCAACAATATATTATTGGAAATACAACATTTACCGTTGATGAATTTCAAAGTAGATTTAATAGTCACAAGAACTGATATGCACACAACCCCGAATAAAAGAACTTTACTTCGTAATCTAAAATAGGAACTGTATGTTTTACGATCTTTATTGAGTTCTTTCACGCCCGCGGCTAGATATTGTAAGGATCCGGATTGTATCTCAGCTCACATACATAATAGTCTTACTAGTCTCATAAAAGAATTTTGAACGTTGAATCTTGGTAATTACTGTTGACGAAATACACACAAAGTAAACTACATTTAATTATCAATGAACACATATTCTTATTATCATTTTGGAGCTTTGATGTGATAGTTGATGTATCATTAGCGATTTCTTCAGTATTATTTTTCTATGACAATCGGCTTTATGTAAGTCATACTAAAGAATCGTCGTAATTGATGATTAATACAATATTGTTTTAAATCTTTTGTTTTAATCACACATTTAATAATTATGGTATTCAACATCAATATATCAGGTTAATACAATAATTGATAGGAAACAAGACAGTCATTGTGACGGACCCTTCTTTGTTTCCATTTATTAACACCTTACCATAATCAGTTTTCCACGATACTTGGTATACAAAAACTCTCTCAACAGACACTTTGCTTACACCAATAATCCTAAGTTGTAACGATAAAGACCTTGTTATCAATTACTCTCTTTTGAGTTGCTCTTTTACCCTTCATAAAGGCATGAATATGTTAAGTTTTGTTTATCAGTGAAATTATATTTCATGAGATTTTGTTCCTTCGTTTCTCGACGTTGTGCATGGAACGCAATCATAGAACATTTACCTACTGCCGTATAGGAAGTTATGTGGTACATCATTAAATTAAGTTATGAAATGATTTAATGAAAATATGTAAGGTTGTATAGGTATACGGAAGTAAAAAAAATAAACTACATTACAACGCAATAAAATGTATTTAATCTGGAACTGACGACTATTTGCAGATGAACTAACACGCCTTTTGATTATCCTTTAAAGGACTTAAACATAATTTTTAAATAAATCTTTAACTATATAATGTAACTTAACCATTTCAAAAGTATTACTGAGTTGTTTTCCGTTTATTTAGCTATTATCAGAGTCTGTTTGACACGTGGTTCATTGAAGACCCAGCTGGTATCAAGTTAGGCCCAGAATGCACCAAGTACGTGAATCATCTTCATGACGTGGCTACGCGCATGGATTCCATATATCTCGTGGTAGCTCTGACACCGTGTGCAAAGCTGTGGCCTTGGCTTGGAGAACAAATTAAAGGGGTATGTTGTTTCTTGTAATTAATAGTGTCACACAACACACGAAGACCAAAAAGGAGGAGAAGAAGAAGAAGTAGTAGTAGTTGCAGTAGACGTAGCAGCAGCAGCAGTAGTAGTAGTAGTAGTAGTAGTAGTAGTAGTAGTAGTAGTAGTAGTAGTAGTAGTAGTAGTAGTAGTAGTAGTAGTAGTATTAGTAGTAGTAGTAGTAGAAGTAGTAGTAGTAGTAGTAGTAGAAGTAGTAGTAGAAGTAGTAGTAGTAGTAGTAGTTGCAGTAGACGTAGCAGCAGCAGTAGTAGTAGTAGTAGTAGTAGTAGTAGTAGTAGTAGTAGTAGTAGTAGTAGTAGAAGTAGTAGTAGTAGTAGTAGTAGTAGTAGTAGTAGTAGTAGTAGTAGTAGTAGTAGTAGTAGTAGTAGTAGTAGTAGTAGTAGTAGTAGTAGTAGTAGAAGTAGTAGTAGTAGTAGTAGAAGTAGTAGTAGTAGTAGTAGTAGTAGTAGTAGTAGTAGTAGTATTAGTAGTAGAAGAACTAGTGGTAGTAGTAATAGCAGTAGTAATAGTAGTAGTAATAGTAGTAGTAGTAGTAGTAGTAGTAGTAGTAGTAGTAGTAGTAGTAGTAGTAGTAGTAGTAGTAGTAGTAGTAGTCATAGTAGTAGTAGTAGTAGTAGTAGTAGTAGTAGTAGTAGTAGTAGTAGTAGTAGTAGTAGTAGTAGTAGTAGTAGTAGTAGTAGTAGTAGTAGTAGTAGTAGTAATAGTAGTGATAGAAGTAGTAGTAATAGTAGCAGTAGTAGTAGTAGTAGTAGTAGTAGTAGTAGCAGTAGTAGTAGTAGTAGTTATATAGTTATGCTATTTTGTCTAATGATTGCAAGTGTTTAACATCACATATCTTTAATTCCAGGGTTCATTTGGTGTCTACGAAGCATGGGCCAATGCAAATTTCGTCGCCGGTGATACCGCTTTTAAAGAGTATGAAAAATTGATAGACGCCGCCGATCAAGCTGGCGCGATTTCCAGGAAATCAGCTCTCGAAGTGTACAGCAAAAGTATGAAGGGGGAAGCCGAATTTTTCGGGTCAATCAAAGTCAATTAAGGAGAGACGCAAGAGACCAGATTGCGGCGAGTGGATCCTGACTCTACTGGCTCATCGAGGTCATTAAATGGAGACTGCTGAATGAAGAGAACACAGTTTTGTCATATATAAACATTAAAGTTTAAAAAAGATAATACAAAGAACATAAATATTGAAAGTGATTATTGAAGAAATAATATAAATCAAGGATGAAATTAACAGGTCTTTAATAAAAATTCATAATCTCGCATGCTTAATGTATATCTTTTTATATATATGAAATCGTTTAATCATGACGTGTTAAATGATAAAATGAAATAAAAATTAGACCCTTGCAGAAAAATACAATACACATCTCAATCACTTTATGTAGGAATGGGTAGATATCGAGTAACATTTATCCTTAATGTGGATGCAAAATTTATAGCATCATGTAAGAAAATGCAAACATAGTAAAGTACAGCATTTAACCTATTGTAAGAATGTATATTAATTTTAAGTTATAAATATAGCATAATTGTACATTTCAATGCGCATAACATTTAGTGAAAATTGAGTGCTTCAAGTATCAACTTCCATATCTTGATCCCGTCGCTTTATGTTTTTGAATTTAAAGACTTTGTATGTTTCTGCATGCTATGTCCTACTATATGATAAGTTTGAATATAGTTTTCCGTAATTTGGACGAATTCAGAACATTTCAATAAGAAGTGGAAGTCATTTTTATTACAGTCACATTCTTGAAAAAGCGCAAGTTTCGTTCTATTTAATGATATATTTCAGTCTGTATTCTTAGGTTATGTGCACAAATACGTAATTTCGTAATCGTTGTTCTCAAATGTCGTCCATTAATATGTTTCAATGGAAATTTGTTTGTATTGCTGTATATATAGTTATTACACTAGTATAATACATCTCGTTCCCCCTTCTAGTATTCATAGACAACTACTTGTTGGAACAAAGACACACAATCAGCCATATGTATTGGTTAGTTATTTAACCTCACATGACAAACAATATTTAGATAGAAAGTCTCTTAATTTTCAATCATTTCAACTTATTATTATTTAAATTGGCAAAATCATATTGAAACATTGATCATGCTAATACAGTTGTATCTATGTGTTATTTAAAATTAATATATTACCAAACGTGCGAACATGTTAACATATAACGGGGTTCCATCACGTTCGCCGTAAAAAACTTCGATTTAAGTTGAAAAAGGACACAAATATTAACAGCTTTTCGTAATTGTTCTTTCAATTTATCTTATATCGCTCACAGTGTCGATTCAATTATTTCCATACTCTCACATCAGATTACTTATGGCAGTTTTTTTTTGCAGAGTACAATAATTTTGGTTTTTAGAATACTAACTTTAAGCCCAAAGAGTCCCATAGACTTATGTACAATCTATAGACGTGTTCTACTCTCCCGGCGTTGTTCCTATTTTCGCTTGCAAAAAGTATGTCTTCTCTATTTTTACCACATTGAGTATTTTATAATAATATAAAACAAGTTCGTTAACGAAAAAACAAAAATAGTATTGCCGACTTTATATCCCACCGTCTTAACCTGAATACTATATTAAAATACTTAGTACTAAAATACTATATTAAAGTATGTGTCGAAATATTTAACGCATGATTTGACTAATTGGTACATACAACGTACAATGCGCAACGTTTTACCAGTTAATATGAGCTGAACGCAAATGCTTTTTAATGCTAGAAACTCAATGTATCAACGAGGCAACCATACAATCCTGTATCGACATATTTTAAGTTATTGAATTAAGTTTAAAATACATACTGAGATGCCTTTATAAACCCCAACTGCGCGCCAGGTATAATTTTCAAATCATGAAATTTAAATAAAGCTATGAAGACGGACAATTAAGCCCCTGAATTGCTCGCCTGCGTTCAATGAACACTAAATGTCGGTGAGTTAGTTTTTGTTTTGCCCCACTTTATTCAGATTCAATAGAAGCATTCGTATTGCTTCGAAAATATTGAGTCATAAATGTAGCTTCTTTAATGGTAATATTGCGTTTGGTTGATTCAACGCCTAGTTTTTGGACGCACCTGACCAGGATATAAGCATAGCCCAGCCAATTTGACGATACACATTCTGATGAAGTGTCATCTATAATAATGCACAAACATGGCTTTTAAGTGTTAACAAAGTTTGTCTCAGTGACTAGTGATATATATTTTCGACGCACATAACCCATCTTCTGGCATAGGTGTTGTACATATACACAATCTGACACAGTTTCATCAAAATTGGGTCAGCAATTTGGTTTTAGAGAGGTAACGAGGGTTATCTCAGATTTGACCGAGCGGCAGTGTATGTCAAAATCGTCCGAAATAGAACTACAACTAATGTTCGGAGAAAATGTCATCTAGACTGTGCCTAAATTGTCACTTCTACAATGATTGAAAATTGTTTATTTACTCTGCCCATTTCTGACGGACGTTTTTTTTTCAGTTTGATTGGTTCTCATTAGAGTGATCACAACAGTTATGGCAAAGTTTCATGCAGGTTGGATACAAATCTGACCCGTTGATTTTTAAAACGGGAAATGGTGACAATTGTTTTGGCAAATACTCTTGATTTAAGTTATATTTTACTGTACACGTGCGTCAATACTGTTTTATAAGAGAAAATGATGCATAACAATATATCATTATATATTTCATTTTTATGAACTGATCATAGTATATGCATTAACCAGGCCTAAAACGTGAAACGGAAAATCTCGCATATACAAATCGTGCGGAACATATATATATTTTTAATTCACACGCAAGGTGCTACAAATAAAATATATATCATCGATATCACGTTTTCACAATTACATACAAAATCCCCTTGAATCGAAACCATTCATTTCTTAAAAAAGGACTGAGTAAATTTTGCGTTGATTGGATTGTTATTATTCAGTGTCCTAATTGTCATAAAAAGCATATTACGTGCTGAATGTTTTATGGGAAATCCTGTTGTCTGCAATTCGTTTCAATTTCGTGGGTCGTCTAATGGGCTGTCCTGTTCGCACAGAGGATTGTATCCAATCTGGGAATCACTGCCAACTCCCGAAGAACGAGAGTTTGGTTGAAATTCATAATACATGAGTGGCAGGGCTCCATCCGGATTCTCGAATTTTACAAAAAACATATGGCCATGTATCAATTGATTATATTTTCGTAGAAACTATATAGCTGGTAATTGCAGACATAAATCAACTATCGTGAGTATAGTAAGTGTTTTAGGTAGAAGTCGCAGATATAAATCAACTATCGTGAGTATAGTAAGTGTTTTAGGTAGAAGTCGCAGATATAAATCAACTATCGTGAGTATAGTAAGTGTTTTATGTACAAGTCGCAGATATAAATCAACTATCGTGAGTATAGTAAGTGTTTTAGGTAGAAGTCGCAGATATAAATCAACTATCGTGAGTATAGTAAGTGTTTTAGGTAGAAGTCGCAGATATAAATCAACTATCGTGAGTATAGTAAGTGTTTTAGGTAGAAGTCGCAGATATAAATCAAAAATCGTGAGTCTAGTAAGTTTGTTAAGAAGGAGTACTGTAAAGGGTTTATCATGTCTCTCGTAATTAAACAAAGCAACATTTTAAAAAAACAAAGTTTGAAGAATATTTGATTTTTAAACGATTTCCATAAAAAAGACGTATCGGTTAATTAAACTTTTACCTCAGAAATTAAATATTACAAAACACAAACCGGGACATACTTTGTACCGATAGCCAATGTTTAAACGAGATAATGCAGGGGGCATATGTGTGGCGAAGCATACTTCTTACACAAGGATAATAGGATTGTACACTTTGCCGCAACTTCTTACACAATGATAATAGGATTGTACACTTTGCCGCAACTTCTTACACAAGGATAATAGGATTGTACACTTTGCCGCAACTTCTTACACAATGATAATAGGATTGTACACTTTGCCGCAACTTCTTACACAAGGATAATAGGATTGTACACTTTGCCGCAACTTCTTACACAATGATAATAGGATTATACACTTTGCCGCAACTTCTTACACAAGGATAATAGGATTGTACACTTTGCCGCAACTTCTTACACAAGGATAATAGGATTGCACACTGTGCCGCAACTTCTTACACAAGGATAATAGGGTTGTACACTTTGCCGCAACTTCTTACACAAGGATAATAGGGTTGTACACTTTGCCGCAACTTCTTACACAAGGATAATAGGGTTGTACACTTTGCCGCAACTTCTTACACAAGGATAATAGGGTTGTACACTTTGCCGCAACTTCTTACACAAGGATAATAGGGTTGTACACTTTGCCGCAACTTCTTACACAAGGATAATAGGATTGTACACTTTGCCGCAACTTCTTACACAAGGATAATAGGATTGTACACTTTGCCGCAACACTAATTTATGTCGGAACGTCGAATATACGGACTTTAACAAGGTCATCAAACAATGTTATATCAAGCCTATGTCACTCTTGTTGAGATAATAATGTGAGAAATATAGCAATTTAAACAAATCATACCTCTATAGTTCAAATAATCATTATTTATACCATGACACACGGCTTTATTATTATAGTATTATTATTGACTTTAAATTAACATATTGTATTCCTCAATAGATATTATCAAAGAAAATAAAATGATAAACACACGATCGTTCTAAGATACGGCATATCTGTCGCGTTCTTAAAAAATGGGTTTAATGCATGTGCGTTAAGTGTCGATCCAGATAAGCCTGTGCAGTCCGCAATTGTTTTAAGTTGAATATCCATTTCTTTTCATTACGCTTTGTTACGCAATGGTTAGAAAAAAATATAGAGAACGAAATAAATATTACTTAACAAATAACTAATTATATTCACATCAACACACAAATGAACGAAATCGCACACATCAACACAAAATGTACGAAAAGGTTCACATCAACACAAAATGAACGAAAAGCCTCACATCAACACAAAATGTACAAAAAGGCCCACATCAGCTCACAAATGTACGAAACAAATCACATAAACTCACAACTGTACGAACATGTTCACATCACTGCACAAATAGACGAAAATGTTCACATACACACTCACATGCACGAACAAGATAGCATGAACACACACATTTACGAAAAGGTTCACATTAGTACAAACATGCACGAAAAGGTACATATAAGTACACACCTGCACTAAAATGTTCACATCAACACACAAATGCACGAAAAAGCTTACACATACACACACATGTACGAAAGGTTTACATCAACACACAGATGCATGAAAAGGATCACATAAACGCAAACAATGTTCGACAACGTTCACATCAACACCCAAATATACGAAAAGGTTGTTATCAGTACACACATGCAAGAAAATGTTCACATCAGTAAACACATTTACGAAAACGTTGACATCAGAACACACATGTTCGAAAACTGTTCACATAAACACACAGTGCACTACAAGGATTACATCAACGCACACAAGTACGAAAATGATAACATCGATATTCACATGCAAGAAAAGGTTCAGTACACACATGAACGAAACGGTTTATATCAGTTCACACATGCAGTTAAAGGTTCACATCAGTACACACATGCAAAAAAGATTCACATCAGCATACACATGAACGAAAAGGTTCACATCGATTCATGTATGTACGAAAAGGTTCACATGAGTATATATATGCTCGGAAAGGTTCTCATCAGTACACACTAATAAAGGTTCACATCAGTACACACATGCAAAAAAGTTCTCATCAGTATACAAATTCACGAAACGAAAAGGTTCACACCAGTACACACATGTACGGAAAGGTTCACATCAGTACACACTCACAAAAGGTTCACATCTGTAAATATATGCAAAAAAGGTTCATATCAGTACTGACATGTACGAAAAGGTTCACATTGGTACACATATGTACGAAACAGTTTATAAAAACACACAAATGCACGCAATCTTTTTGACGATGCTGCTTCAGCAGCTCGTCTAAGTTATCATACCATTAAACAATTCTTCACAATGGCGACCTATGTAAAAGACCGAGCCAGTCCGATTGAGATAGCTCGATTTTCTACCGTACCCGGGAAATTTAACGCTATATCAGTTGTTGTCGGCTAATTTTTTAATTAATAATTATTATATATTCACATTTATGTCAATTTTCTGTTAAATGGCCTCTATATTATCGGAACATATACTCAAATAGCATGTTGATGCAGTTTTTTTAAAGAGAAGTTTGTTCAACCCATTTATGCCTAGCGTCTAGAAAAAGGGCCTTGGCAAACAGCGTAGACCCAGATGAGACACCGCATGATGACGGCGTCTCACCAGGGTCTGCGCTGTTGCTTAGAGGGATTTCTGTAAGAAAAATTCTAAAGATAGAAATAAATATACTAGACATCCCTAATTTTGGAAATAAATTGATCCAATTTAGAAGGATGGGAGAGTACACTAGATATAAATGGCTTAAGATAATCGGTTGCGCGTTTTACGACATCGGATTTTGGGCGGGAATATAACTCGGGTACAGTCTTATATCGACCGAGTACGATTACGTATATTTACCGTACCCGGGGTACATGTAAGTATACTTAAGAGTACCCGGAAAACATGTAAGTAGTACCCGAGCCGACAGTGACCAATCGAGCTCCATTACCACTCATGACCCGACTCAATAAAACCGAGTCGGCAATAATTGAATTTTGGTTTGGTTGCTCTCGAGGGATCGAAAAATGTCAGAATCTTCCTAAAAGCCTAGTGGTAGAGTGTCGACTTTGATTGCAGAAGGTTGCGCTGCGGGTTTGATCCCCAGAAGCGACATTGAAAACTAGCTAACTTTACCAATCATGCAGTTACATGATAGCAAAGCCATCCATACTATATAGGTCATTGACAAAGGCTAAGCCTATGGTAAAAATGTGAACACATTGAGTGTAATCGCCCTCTCGTACCAGCAAAAACAACACGTTGACAGGTTGTCCTTTCTGACTGTCTACTTTCACTATCATTTTGTGATATCAAACTATTAACAATTATGTGGCTGAGGAAAATATCGCCATTGCTTATTGAATATATTTTCTGCATATTTCTTCAAAAAACTTACATCAATACACGATTTTTTCCGTTAATTCAAACATTCCTGACAGGGTACCGCTTTGTTTACATATTTCGCTACATTTTGACGCGCGTAGGGAGGACCGCATTACCGCTTCCGAAATGTGTATTCCTACTATTGCCTTCGAGGTACTTATCCGATGTTTGACGGAAAGGGCCGAAAATGATCGATTGTGGGTCAAGTTCCCCATTGGTACTTCTTCCACGTACCCCTTTTTTTCCGTACCCACAATTTTTCGTACCCATTTTTTTCGTACCCATTTTTTTTTCGTACCCACATTTTTTTCATACCCAAATTGTTTTTCGCTTTTCGTGCCAAATTTATTTTTCATACCAACATACAGAATTGTATTGATGTAGGTAAACTTAAATTGATGTTTTTATATCCATCCTCTTCAAAAGCATCGTCACACCAGTACTGTCAGTACTTTGATTTACATTCGAATCAAAGCTATACGTAACAAGAAATGATATAAATTCGCTTGTACGTAACAAGAAATGAATAAAACTCGCTTTCTTTTGTATTTGAGACATTCCCGTATTCTTCTCAATACACTTTTTTAAATGTGGAAATACACTTACAAATCGGCAATGTGTAAATTGTTCATGAATTGACGTATTTCAAAGTTATTATGATTTACAAAACAATTCGTGGATTATATTGCTTTATGAAAAGCAAGAAACTTGTTAAAGTCAAGACAAGCTTTTACAAGCTTTCCAAGATTCATACACATGTATACTTGTAGACCCGTGTTGATATTATAAATGGTATCCACACACTCATATTCTTAGTTTTCGCAGTTTAAAGTTTAAGCTTAAACCTCAAAAGTTACATTTTATTTCAGATACGACTGACCGTTCCAATTTGTTAACTCTACATTGGACTATTTTTACCTTTATTGAGCTTTCAAAGAAATTGTAACCATATTTTCGAACTTTCAACCAATTCCATAAAATGAATGTTTTATGAAAAGGAAAAATATGTGGAATAGCTTTAAATAATTTTAAAAACAAGGACAATGATAAAACAGCAAGAAAGTGACATTCCAAGTGATCGAACTCGGGTGCAACTCGGAAAAAAGACGATTAACCCGAACCTTGCATTTTCTTGGAAAGGATTATATATTGTAGACGAACACACATTCTGTATTATTGAAGATACGTGATAATATAAAACACATTATAATAATGTCAAAGCTCCCTTTTCAATCAGTTTAAAGACCAATATAATACCTTTGACTTGTCAGTTGTCTGTGTACGCTGCTATTTATATGAGGTGAATGAAGAATTATTGCATTTTGTAAAGATTACCTAAACTATATAGTTTCACAAGGGTATTGTTACTATTTAAAAACTTAGATGCCAATTTTTACGCGTGCGGCTTTAGTCCCTTAGACATTTTAATTTAATTTAAGACCATTCTTAGTAGTTTCAAGTTTAAAAGGCTTTATTTCCAACCAGTTTCCAGTTTTATAATGTTTCAACATATCCATTTTCAATTTGCCTCTGAGTGGAAAAAGGTTAAATCAGCAAGGACATAATAAGAAACAGGTTGACAGTGATTGTTCAGCTTAATGTTTTCATTGAATTCACTAACAACGCAAGCCTTGTTATTGCAAGATATCTGGAAATAATTGCAAAGGTTCTTTTGTCAATCGTCGTCGTTCGAGTTAGCTTAGGAGAGCGAATTCAACCAGGAATAATACACCAGTAGATTTTAGGCATTGGTTAATTTTAGGCATTGGTTAATTTTACTTCGCGATACATCATCATGATCTGATCACCAGGTACAGATACATCTGTCAATCGAATTGTACAAGCTTTTACAATAGGAACTAAGATGTAGGATAATTATAAATTAGTTGGACGATCCGTATCATTAGAGAGTCGCGAAAGGCGATTTTTAGTTCGTGTAAAAGTGAAATGCCCTTAAAACGAGTGTCCTAAGTTTCTTTTTTAAATACGTTACTCAATTGAAGGATATTGACACGCATAGGCTTCTCGTGGCCGCTGATGTCGCTTCGAAAATAGTTTATGTTTGATCACAAGACACTTCCACAATTGCATTTAAACATTTTTAATGCGAAAAATCTGACACTAATTGTGCAATCTCCTTCATATTGTGATTGAGCTAATGTTCCTATGTTTATATTTGTTTTCCATTTCCAAGTTTAAATTTAGCGACTTGTAAACGAAAGCAATCACATACCGCTCGGATTACGGAATACAAAACACCGGGTGATTTGAAATCTTAGTTTCACATTTAATATATATTTTCCTTTTTCGTCTTTTAATGGGTACTTATTTCGATAATAAAATGGGTATTAGAGAAAATTAAAAATGATAGTTCATTTATGGCAATACTTTATAATGTTTGATTAAAAAAAGTAGAAATACAAAATAAAAATAAACTTATAATCACAAAATCGGAATCAGTTTATCAATATATGTCCAATAAACGTAATGTATGCAATTATTTCTGGGGACATTCAAACACACATTCACAAACAAACGTGTCAACATGTATATAGAATTATGTATGTGATTAAAGGTTTCAAAAGAGTTCACACCAGTGCAAATTGAAATACATGTGTCTGCGGATATGATAACTTTTTTTCAAAATTGAGAAAATAAAAAATAAAAATCGCCTAATTAACAGAAATACAATGTCTATCTTAATACTTATTGGAAGAGAAAACTGGTCAACTACAGTATTGTGTCAAAAGATTCAATGTAATATTCCGAACAAAATATTAATAAACCCAATGCATTTTAATGAAGCAGTTGTAAAATGGTGGGTCGCTTCATATTATGCTAGTTATAAAGAGAAAATACAAGAATTTTAAATGTGTTTCTTAACGACATCGTTATAGTCACGCGATAAAGATTCGCCGTAAAGAATCGACATTTATGTAGCCTTTAAGTGTTGATATAGTCCATTAACAAACAATAACAGTTGTATGTGACCAATTAATCTCCATGTAGTATACCATCAAACAATATCGGCTAATAGTGAATAGTGATATGTTTGAATCAATACTATATTGCAGGTACTCCATAAATTAGCCATACATATAATTTATGCAAACTTTCCTGACAAATCGAAACTACAGAAAGTCACGTTTGTAACGTTTGATGTCTGTTGGATGCAATTAAAATAAATTTGTGAAAACAGTTTAACAAACGAAAAACAATATATCCAAATACATTCATACTTGATTTACACCCCGCTTCATCGTCATTTAGATATGTTTTCATGTACAAGACATTTCATCAGATTAAATACAATACCTGTTCCATATATATGTTAACATTGTGAAAGTCGTCGCCGGAATGGTAGTTCAAGATTTCTTCAGTGGATCTGTAATGGTTCATTAGCGAAAGTAAATCTTTCGTTTTGATCTTGGTCGGATTGCTTACGATACCAAACAACTTTAAAATATCGCCATTTGTACTTATATAACGATAGATACATTAAATATGAAGTAATCGTTTTTCATGATTTGCAGATTGTGTTGATACTGACATGTATGTTTGATGAACATAAGAGTTCAATACGCTTCCAGCAATTATCAAGTGAATCATTCTGAATGTCTGGTTAACCCCCGGTAGCATTTTTTTTAAAGAACTCAGTTACCTAAATTATGCAACACAATACTGAACTTATAAAACAGAATGGACTTTCGGTCTAAATGTTTGGGCGTTTATTTAAAGCATGAGAGGCGAAATATTTAGTTTTGTAGTTGCCATTGCCGCTGAGGATGTTGAAGCCAAGCCATGAGGTGTTTGGATAAAAAGGGGGTCGTCAACAAAAATTGTATGTTTTATATGGATCACTTTGCAAATATATAAAACCATATCATACCATTATTTAACATGTAGGCAAATATAATTGCATTATACTTAAACAATACAGTACAAAGGCAATTATATTTGAAGTTATTTCAATAATTAAACGTAACGACAATAACGCCAATCGTCAAAGGCCATTGTGTATGTCCATCGTATCTTTGAATAAATATTGACGTTTTTTATGTTTGTTTTGTTGTATAAATGCATGAGTAGTATGACTGCCAAACAGACGCTGAAGTCCTCCATGCGAACTCTACTTCCTCATGTTCCAACATCTCAGCACGTGTTCCTCAAGGTTCGATTCTCAGGCCTCTGCTCTTTCTTGCTTATATAAACTATAAATTGCCGATATTAACTCAGACATACGGTTATTTGCTGACGCAACAAGTCTGTACATTATCGTCAAATCCCACACGTTAGTCGCACAACATCTTAACAATGATCTAGAGTCCATTCATGATTGGTGTCCTCGCTTATCTCATTTAACTCCGCTAAAACGGAAACACATAGATCCAACACTCTATTTTAAAAATGTACCAGTAACGACAGTTCAAAAACATAAACACCTTTTGGCTTTACTTCGTCAAGCGACTCCCGATGGACATCACATATATCTGCAGCCTTTAAAAAAGCCTGAAAACCTATCGGCAGTATGAGATCTTTACACAGCAAAGACATTGCAACACAATGGCCGGAAATTAGTTTTTTGTCACCACTTGTAAAAGATGAAGGCGTTGTTTATTCATATTATAAGAATTGTGATAATTTTTTTCAAATGTTTTATACCCAAATCTTAAGCATGTAAACCTGAGTGTAATATTTAGTAATGCAATGTCATTTATTTACGAATGTTGTAGTATTGAAGCACTGAAGATAAATAATTTAAATATGCATTGAGGAGCAATGATGTTGAATTAGTGTGATAAATAGCAAACATAAAATTCAGTCTTGGATATTAATTCAGTCTTGTGTATTTATATTTAGCAATACACTATTTTTTCAATTATTGAGTTTATTTCCCGTTTTAAATCACAAGCGAGTGCTTTGATACTATTTGTGGCGTATGTTTAACCAATTTCCGATGCGTTTTCATGTTGCTGTTTGTTTGGCTACCCGTCTTATTGTATGCGGAGTTTTGCCATGTAAATCTGTTTTATCATTGTTATATAATTAAGGGAAAACAAATTATACGTACTCAATGTTTTGTATTTAATTTACAAATGTATTCGTGGCAATTAAATTGCAACAATTCGTGAACATCGTTTGTCTTCAAGGACAAATGAAGACACATAATCTGCGATTGCTGATGTAACAATTCAGTTTCGGAACTCACAACTCCCAACCAATTGTAAATAAAAGAAGGCATCGTCAACCCCAATTACTTGTTAAATATTAATAACATTTCAACACGATTGCATATGGAAATAGTCAGGTATTCGGATGTTATGCACGTTCGAAAATAAGAAACTCAAACAATCCTATCAGGAGAGTATTTATTTGGATAATTATCATTACACTTTATACACATATAAGCCTGGTTTCTGTATATTTTGATTTAACGCATTTTCACCTGTACTAGTGTGCGGCCACTCCGAATATTAAATACAAAGATTCATATATACATTGTAGTTATAATTAATGTTTATTAACAATATCGTATACTTTGAATTATTCAAAGCAATATGTGGTTTACAGAGAAATACATAAATGAAGTTTGAAATGCCATAACAATTATCAAACTTATATACTTTGTTTAGGTCTATTTATAAAACATAACTATGAACCCATTATAGACCAATCCTCTAATTATTTCAAAATATGGTATAATGTAAATGCAATAATGCAAGCGCCATATTTTCATATTTAAATTTTCATTATGTTGAAGTTCTGGAATTCGAAGTTATTTAAAGCCTTAAGAAGATTGCCTTATGTTTTAATAAAATGACTGTACTACATTTTAGAAGAGAACGGTATAAACAAATATGAATTAGATACGTCCAGCATTTTAAATGAATTATTAAGACCACTAATTGCAGACGAGGTTACTATTTTAGAATACTTGTTGTTAAGTTTATTGTGTGCAATTTTTTTTTATAAATGATGTTTTTATGTTTATGCATAGGTAATGGTATGATGGAATTTCAAATAACGGTCTGTGCTTTAAAAACAGATATTGTCCGAAAAAAATTCAAATTGTGAATCACCTGCCTTGTAACTGTCTTTTTCGGTAAAAGTTAAAGCTTAGTTCTACTTATTTACAATTAACAGCATCAGTGAATGTCTTTAAAGGTTTTTAAACCGTGTTTACAGAAAATCATCAGCATGCATCAATTTATGCATTTATCCAATTTTCCAGAATTACTCTTCGTACATCATAGAGATAACATTTATATTAAAATGCGTAAATTGCATCTTTTGTCTGTGTTGCTAGACGGCTTTTTGCAACAAAAACATGATGGAATCACCATTATAAATAATTCCTTTTGCATAACCTTTTAATAATTAACTAAAACAGTTGTGCTGTAAACTTGCTCTAAATATGCGTGTGCTATTTATGTTCTAATACTGTTAACAGTTCATCTATATATTTAGATACAATACAATACAATGTTTATCCAAAATATTCACATTGAAAACGACTGGAATCGAAACGTTTTCATAACGTTTAGATTTAAACAACGTCTTGAGTTGCTAAACTAATTAAAAATTG